>NC_092145.1:84932959-85235209 GCF_043159975.1 Macaca nemestrina
TTCTTCCATGTCTTTACTTTCAGCCTATATGTGTCTTTACAGGTAAAGTTCATTTCTTGTATACAGCAAATAGGTCATGCTTTTTAAAAATACATTCAGCCAGTCTATATCTTTTATGTGGATAATATATTTACATTCAAAGTTATTATTAATATGTGAAGATTTGTTTCTGGCATATTGTTATTTTTTCTGGTTGTTATTTATATACTTTGTTCCTTTTTCTCTTATTGTTTTTCATTATGGTTTGGTGGTTTTCTGCAGTGGTACCGTTTGAACTATTTCTCTGCCTCATTTGTGTGTTTGCTTTACCAGTGAGGTTTATAATGATGTGTGTTTTTATGATGGTAAATGTAATCCTTTCACTGCCAGGTTTAGGACTTCCTTGAGAATTTTCTTAGGGCAGATCTAGTGGTGGTAAAGTCTCCCATATTTTGTTTGTCTCTCTTCTTCTTTTATGAACAGCAATTTTGCTGGGTATAGTATTTTTTATTGGCAGCTTTTTTCTTTCAGAACTTTGAATATATCATCCCATTCTCTCTGGTTTGTAAAATTTCTGCTGAGAAATCTGCTGTTAGTCTGATGGCGATTCCCTTATAGGTGACTAGATGCTTTTCTGTTGCTGTTTTATTTTATTTTATTTTATTTTATTCTCTTTGACTTTAGAATGTTTGCCTACATTGTGCCATGGAGAAGATCTTTTTGCTATGTATGTTTGGGTCCTCTGAGCCTCCTGTACCTGGATATCTAAATCTCTTGCTAGTCTTAGGAAGTTTTATTTATAAAATCTATTTTGCTAAATGCATTTTCTAACCCTTTTATTATCCACTTGCCTTCTGGATAACTCAAGTATTTGTTCACTTTATGGTGTCCTATGTATACAGAAAAGCTCTGTTTATTCTTTTTTATTCTTTTTTCTTTATTTTTCATTTTTGTCTGATTGGGTTATTTCAAAAGACCTGTTTTCAAGTTCTGAGATTCTTTCTTCTGCTTGATCTAGTCTATTGTTAGGGTTTTCAAATATGTTTTGTATCTCATTAAATGATTATTCAGTTCTGGAATTTGTTTGGTTCTTTTTTATGGTATCTATCTCTGGTAAAACTTCATTCACATCCTGAATTGTTTTTCTGATTCCTGTGTATTGTTTTTCAGTATTTTCTTGTATCTCACTCAGCTTCTTTAAAATCATAATTGTGAATGTTTTTTCTGAGATTTCATTAATCTATTTTTTATTTGTAGTTGTTGCTGCAGAATCATTGGGTTCCTTTGGAGATGTCGTCATCCCTTGTTTTTTCATGTTTCCTGTTTCTTTATTTGATATCTGCACATCTGGTATAATAGCCACGTCTTTCAATTTTTTGAATTTGCATTCATAGGGGAGGACATCTTCCTGAAGACGTATCTATGGTATTGGTTTTGAGTAAGGCACTTTGGCTGTGATTCTGGGTGTGTGCAGCAGTGTAGTCTCTGTATGATTTCTTTGGCTATAAACAGCATCAGGGATATCTGTAATTTCCTCAGTGGCTTAGGGTGTAGTTATTTGTGGAAGCTGTGGTGAAGTTTTGCTGAGTAGTGGGATTCTAGGTGGGCCTGTCTTTGGCTCCTAGTGGTGGCAGCATTAAGCAGAACATTTCTATTCTTGGGGCCCAGGGTGGCATACACTGGCTCCAGTGTTAGTAGGCCAATTCTTGGGCCTCCAGCTGACTTACTCAGATGTTGGTAGTTGGTAGTTGTGGCAGTGGGCCAGGCAGATGGGTGGGTTACCAGGCCCCTGGACAGCCAACGTGGCTTAGGCGATGTCAGTGACAGTGGCAGAATGACCCTCTGGGTCTAGAGCAATGTGCACTGGTGGTGGTGGTGGCTGTGATAAGCTGGCTGAGCCAGTCTTCAGACCCACAGGTGGAAGGTGCTAGTAGGTAGGTGCTATGTAGGTAGTTGCTATGCAGGTAAGTGCTATGCAGGCGGTGGTAGTGGCAGGGTGGGTAGGCCCTACCTCAGGACCCCTGGAGTAGTTCTGAGGTGTTAATGGTGGTGGACTGGGCTGGGCAATCCCCTGGTCCCGGGACTGTATGTTCTAGATGGGGGAGGTGGTGAAGCCAGGCCAGGTGGGCTTGTCCTCAAGCCCCTGACAGTGTATAGATGGGGTGAGGTGATCTCCAGGACCATGGTGAAATGTTCAGGTTGGGAGTGGCACTGGTCATGCCGTGGCTTTGTCACTGGGGAGGGCACAGCTGCCTTCAGAGGTGGCAGCCTAGGCCAGTGAGTGGGTAATGCATGTGCTGCTTGCACCTAAGCCCCAGTGGTCTTGCTCCTTGGCCCTGATGGTGGTAGTCTGCACCTTACTTGTACCTGGGCCCTGACTGTGGCAGTCCATGCTTCACTTGCACCTCAGTCCTTGCGTTACTCAGGTTATGTTTTTAATGATTTATAGAATCATACAGAAGGAAAATAATTTCAATATTTGACAAGTTTTTATTTAAAATGAACATGTCATTTGGCCTATAAATTTTACTCCTGGGAATTTATCCTGAGGAATGATTAAGGATGTACACAAAGATTTAACTACAATTATGTTTATTGTATCACGGTTTGTAAGAAGAAAAATTTGGAAAAAGTTCTAAGAACTAACAGAAAATAGTTATTAAGTATGTCTGAGGCTGAGCTGTTGCTCACACCTGTAATCCTAGCACTTTGAGAGGCTGAGGCAGGAGGATCAGTTGAGGCCAGGAGTTTGAAGCTAGCCTGGGCAACATAGCGAGATCCCATCTCTACAAAAAATAAAATTAGCTGGGTGTGGTGGGGTGGATTAGCCTCCCATTTAGCTACTTGGGAGGCTGAGGCAGGGAGATTGCTTGAGCCCAAGAGTTCAAGCTTTTGCAGTGAGCTACGATTGGGCCACTGCACTGCAGCCAGGGTGACAGAGCAAGACTCCAACTCTACAAAGAATTTAAAAATAAAAAATAAATAAATATGTCATTGTACATCCATGCTATAGAATACTATGTAGCCCCTCTTTTGAGCTCCAGAGTTTCACATTCAATTGCATACTCAACAGATCTACCTGTCTATCCAAGGGTGAGCTTCTCAACTCTGCCCCTCCATACACACAAACCTAGTCCTTATTTCAGTGAATAGCATCACCTTCTACTCAGTTCTCCAAGCCAGAAACCTAGAAATAATGACCTTTCTCTCTTTCAACATCCCATCCAATGAATCACTTAGTCCACTATATTTTACCTCCTAAATATCTATTGAATCTAATATTCAGCATCTTCACTGCCAACATCCAAGTCTGAGCCACCAACATCTCACCTTATCTACTGCAATAGCCTCTTCACTGGTCTCCACACATCCACTCTGGTCCTTCAAAACATTGTTTATATTGTAGCTAGAGGAATCTTTTAGAAATTCATAGCTAACTGATAAAATACAAAAAGTGTCTATAGTTCAGTTAATAGTACTGTATCAATGTCTGTTTCCTGGTTTTAATAATTGTGCTAACATTATTTCAGATACTATTACTTGGGGAATAAGAGTGAAGGGTACACTGGAACTTCCTGTACTAATTTTGAAACTTCTCGTGGGTCTAAATTATTTCCAAATAAAATGTTGAAAATTGTTTTAATGTGAAGCTGATCACAATATCCCTTACTTAAAGCCCTTCAGTGGCTAAAGGCCAAAACCTTTATTACCACTATGGCCTACGATGTCCTGCAGAGTCTGACCTCTGCCTATATCTCAAAGCAAGGCTTTTTTGTTTTGTTTTGTTTTGTTTTGTTTCCCAACCACTCTTCCTGTTATCTGTGCTTGTGTATGGTCCTTTGAATATACCTTGTTTTTCTAATGCTGCTGTTTCTTCTGTCTAGAATCTCTTTAGACACCTCCCTCCCTTCTTTGCCTAATTAAATACCATTCACCCTTCAGATTTCAACTCAAGCATCTCTAAGTGAAAAGCATTCAGTAAATATTTGTTGAGTGAATAAATGCAGGAAGCACAAGCTCAAATAGTAAGCCCATTACCAAGATACATGTAAAGATGTTTTGCCAGAGACAATGAGTTTTCTACATCCAGGAATGAATCTACCCTCCCTAAGTTAACCCATTTTCTCTTTCTTTTCTGCTAAAACCCACCTTCCATTAGAAGCTAAAAATAGGAGACACTAGCTTTTCCAGCCTCTTTTTCAGCTAGATTATGGGTAAGCAGTCCAATCTTGACAATGGAACTTCAGCTTATAGGTAGTTTTGATTCTGAGAAAGGTTTTGCTCTGACATAAAGAGAAACTTCCTCTTCCTTGCTTGTAGAGACAAAAGCATAACAGGCCTAAAACTGCTATCCTTAGAAAGATCTGCTTATTTGGTTGGTCTTATAAGCTAAAGCTGGAGCAAAAAAAAAAAAAAAACAAAAAACAAAAACAAACAAACAAAAATCCCCATTCAACCATTAGGGGACAAGCTTAAAGGCAAAAGCCAACATGCAAGAGATGGTGAAAGAGAAAGACAGAAAGTACCTGGGTCCTTGATAATATCACTCTGCCTTGGAATTTCCCAACTCTAGGACCATTTTACTAGTGTGTTATGGGAGATAATTAAAAAAAAACCCTACTATTAGAACCACTTTGAGTTGAGTTTTCTGTTACTTGTAGCCAAAGAAATCTTAATTGATATTAATGATATGGTGTGATAGAACGCGAACTACAAAATAAAACTTATATCAGAGAGTTTCTGACATCTTAATTGTGTTTCTTTTCAATCTACAAGTATGCCTTTACTTTGTGAAACAGATGTAGTCCTGAAAAGTTGTGCTAACAAAATTTCTATAAAATTATAACAAAACTGGGTCCCCATCTCTCACCTTACACAAAAATTAACTCAAGATGGATTAAAGACTTAAATCTAAGATGTGAAACCATAAAAACTCTAGAAGATAACATCGGAAAAACTCTTCTAGACATTGGCTTAGGCAAACAATTCATGACTAAGACTCCAAAAGCAAATGCAACAAAAACAAAAATAAATAGATGCCACCTAATTAAACTAAAAAGCTTCTGCACAGCAAAATAAGTAATCAGCAGAGCAGACAACCCACAGAGTGGGAGAAAACATTTGCAAACTATGCATCTGACAAAGGACTAATATCCAGAGTCTACAAGGAACTCAAGCAAATCAGCAAGAAAAGAACAAATAATCCCATCAAAATATGGGCAAAGGGCATGAATAGACAACTCTCAAAAGAAGATATACAAACAACCAACAAATATATGAAAGAAATACTCAACCATCACTAATTATCAGGGAAATGCAAATTAAAACCACAATGAAATACTACCTTACTCCTGCAAGAATGGCCATAATTAAAAGGTCAAAGACAATAGACGTTGGCATGGATGTGATGGAAAGGGAACATTTTTTTAGACTGCTAGTAGGAATGTAAATTCATACAACCACTATGGAAAACCGTATGGAGACTCTTTAAAGGTTTAAAAGTAGAACTACCATTTGATTCAGCAATCCCACTACTGGGTATATACCCAAAGGAAAAGAAGCCATTATATGAAAAAGACACACGCACACCCATACTTATAGCGGCACAATGCACAATGGCAAAAATACGGAAGCAACCTAAGTGCCCTGTGACCAACCAGTGGATAAAGGAAATGTGGTATATATGCACCGTGGAATACCACTCATCCATAAAAAAAGAACAAAATAATGTCTTTTGCAGCAACTTGGATGGAGCTGGAGGCCATTATTCTAAGTGAAGTAATTCAGGAATGAAAAATCAAATATTAATACCATATGTTCTCACTTATAAGTGGGAGCTAAGCTATGAGGAGGCAAAGGCATAAGAATGACATAATGCACTTTGGAGACTCGGTGGGGGAATGGTTGGAAGGGGGATGAGGAATAAAAGACTAAATATTGGGTATACTATACACTGCTCAGGTAATAGATACACCAAAATCCCAGAAATCACCACTAAAGAACTTATACAGGTTACCAAAAAGCAGCTGTACCCTCCAAACTGTTGAAATAAAAAGAAAAATTTTAAAAATACAATTGTTGCCAGGTACGGTGGCTCACGCCTGTAATCCCAGCACTTTGGGAGGCCGAGGCCGGCAGATCACGAGGTCAGGAATTCAAGACCAGCCTGACCAACATGGGGAAACCCCATCTGTACTAAAAATACAAAAATTAGCCAGGCGTGATGGCACGTGCCTCTAATCCCAGCTACTCAGGAGCCTGAGACAGGAAAATCGCTTGAAAATCGCTTGAACCCAGGAGGTGGAGGTTGCAGTGAGCTGAGACAGCACCACTGCACTCCAGCCTGGGCGATAGGGTGAAACTCCATCTCAAAAAAAAAAAAAAACAATTGTTGCACAGAAAATAAAATTTCTATAAAATTAGTATTTGTCTATTAGCATACATTACAATTTCATGAATTAGAGCTTTAATTTCTAATTTACCTTCAGTTGGATATCCATCACACTTATTTTCTACATCTTATCCCTCTTATGGTGATTAAGAAGATAGATTTTGGAGCCAGGCTTCCTAGGATCAAATCTCAAGTCTGTCACTTTTAGTTGGGTACCTGAGACATGTCACTTTACCTCTCTGTGTCTCAAATTTTTTTTTTTGTATTTGAAAATTATAATAATGTGGTTCCCATAAAGTGGGATTTTGTGAGAAGTAATTAACATAAGCAAAGCAATTGACAAAGGGCTGGTCATCAACATATAAATATTTCTTATTATTTTTATTATTCCTGTCTCCAGGCCTTTCCAAATTACCTTTACATTCTATCAAGTACTTAGGTGTAATTTATTTTCCAACTTCATAAACTCAAATTTTGTTTAAAAAATGACCATGAATTGATATTTGTTGAAGCTGGGTGATGTGTACATACATGAGGAGTCCATTCCTTCATACTAATCTACCTGTGTATATGTTTGAATTTTTCATAAGAAAAAATAAAAAAGCTTAAAGGAGGCATATCTTCCGTCATAAGTTAAGTATAAGCATATATGCCCTTCGAAAGGCAATACTGTATTCAAATGAAAACCAAAGCACTGTGTTTCACTTATAACTACTTCAGTTGCCTGTTTTGAGGGGTATGTGTGAAAAGATTACACAAATTAGAGCGTTTGTTAAGTGACCAAAAAAAAAGCCATGAGAAAATTACTAGTTGACAAAATTTACAATGCATCTAAGAAATTCTATGAGGGACTCTGAACTGCTGGCGCCAGCAGTATGTTTAAATATGATAGTGTAGAGCAGACCATCTAGATGCTTTGCTCTACTTGCTCGAAGAAGACGGTCAGACACTGTTTCATGTGAAACGTATTATTCTGTAAAAGAACATGAAGCTGAGAACAATAACAACAACAAAAGTTGATTGCCAGGTGATTCATCCTTTGTTTTGTTATACTTCTGGGGCCAAATAGTCTTAGTAATATACAAGGTATGCATACTACATATATTTAGGAACTCTTAGAACTCTTAATAGCAGGGTATTTCAGTCATTGAGTGGGTCACACTCTGAATATTCTTTCCTGATTAATTTGCTATCAATTGAACTAAGATTAAATAAAATATACAGCTAAGCAATTTAATGGGTAAAAGTAGTATCTGAACACATTCTTTCTCTTTCCCTCTCTTCCCCTTCCCTTTCTCTACCTTTCATCCCTCTTCCCCCTCCCCCGACATATATAGATCTTGAAAAAAGAGGACTTTAAGGGATCTTCTCATGGCATTGGCCCTATTGAATTACTAGGTTTCCTTTATATATTTTCATTCACCAAACAGTATGGAGATTCTGAGCTATTAGGATTTGTTACGAATTGAATAATTTAGTTAAGCAGCCACCATGCTGATAAGCCAAAAGTATTCAAGATGCTCAAGATGTGCTCACATAATAAACCTGGGAAAACATTTTCTAAAGTGTTTTTAAACAGACCTGGGAATCAGAAATCTAAGTTCATGCTAGATTCAACTTTAATCCATTATTTTAACACTTACCAAATTACAAAGTGCCTCTCTGCCTCAATTTTCCCCTTTTCATTTAGAAAAGATTTGCCATCAGCCACTTGGAATGGTAAACTAAATTAGTAGATCTCCTATCTACTTTTTGAGGCCATGGTAAGAGACTGTATAACTGCAGTCTAAAAAGTAGTGTTAAAAGGGAATGAATATAGAAAATGAGGGAAAAAGAGACAAGGAGGAATATAGATACAACATTTTTTAAAAGCAGAAGGAAAGTTAGGATAGCATAGTATTACTGAGATCAAGGAATACTTGTGGGAGGGTACATCAAATTCATGAAGAATGAGGACTAAGTAAAGGCCAATGAGTTTGGGAATTTAGGCCAAAATTACTTTGGCAAATGTTTTAATAGAATGGTGATAGTGAATAGGGATGAAATAGACACAGCTGGTGCAGAGCCTTCATTTGAAAAATTCACCCCAAGAAATATGAGATGACTTCATCACCCAATTTATCTCTGCTGATTTCATAAATCCTTTCGTTAGGTTATTCTGCTACTACTTCTGGTTCTGCTAAGAAACAAAACCAGATTGTATTCCCTTACCCTGGCTCACAAAACATCTCTTCTGTCATTTAAACTGTTAAAAGATTTCCAGTTTCTTTAGGAAACCATCTCTACTTAATCCAGTGAGAATGATTTCACTGCCTTGGTTAAACTTTTAACTCCAATGACAATAGCATATCTACCCTTGGCCCACTATGTTTAATTTTAATAGAAGTTATATACTGATGTTAATTCCTTTTCTATAATTCTTTATTGATCTACAGATATACTTATACTTCAGGCTTATCAAAACAAGACTCATATTCTGAAGAACATGACTATTTCTGTGACCCGGTGAATGATCCATAGAAAAAAATTTGTTGACATGGCTTCAAATATATTCTATACAAGTAGTAATCCTGCAGTACAAGCGAGGGAAGGAGAAAACATCCTATGTTAGTTACCCAAACCTCTTTTCATTTTGAGGGTGTATATACAGGTTATTTTTCTCTAGTAATAGTTTCAGAGCTCAGTCAAGTTATATTTTAGATACTTTGTCAAGTTATTCAGTCTCCCAGTCCTTGGTTGGCTTCAAAGATCTTTTTACCAGTTAATTTACAATAGAGAAGCCAGGTACCATATGCTTTATTGGCCCGCTCCCTATCCTAGGCCTGTAATTTCTTTCAGTACATTTAAAGCAGAACTCTATCACTGAGACACTTGGATGAACAAATCCTCCAGGAAAGCTCCTCCATAATGCAATCGGTCCTGTTCAAAACAAGTACCACTATATAATCACACAAAGCAGCACTAATGTGTTTCATAATTGAATGCAGTTGCTAAGATACACATTTGTGTGGCTACACAAGAGCAAAATAACTTCTGGGCAAGGCTCTTTAACCCCTCCTCTCCTCTTAGTCCAAGTCTCCTTAGTAGCTGCTTAATGGTTTTTTTTTTTTTTTTGGTTTGTTTTTTAGAGCATTTAATGCTATTTGTCTACACACACTTGGTGACAAACAAAACTGTTGAGGACCCAAAATAATTAAGTTTTGTGCACGACTAACTCACCTTTCTCTTCCTCCTCTCAGTCACCCCATCCCCATATTTATGGTACTCCTCATGTATAGTCCTTTTTACTTATCAAAAACAAGATCTTGATACCAGCTTTCCATATCTGTAGCCACCCCAGTCTGTATTTGACTCCCTTAGTGGAAAACAAGCCAGGGGTTGACTTGGGTGTAGCTACTTCTGGGAACAAAATGAGCATTGCAGATTCTTCTAAGATTTAGCAGCTGCCATATCCTCCAGTCTTACCCAACTTGTCTTTTCCCTTCAAACTCCCTCCCCCACACTATTCTTGACTTGCAAACTTAATTTTCCCCTCCCCATGCTATGCTATGATACTCCAAGATATATATTTTACATGTTCTAGAGCATCATGTTTTCTTCATTTTGTATTTATTATTTTGATACTATACCACCTACCTTTTCTAGTATTTTTATAATTTTTTATAATGCTTTTGATGACAAATTTTGACAATGACTTGTCTTCTCTTTTTTAATCATAGAATTTCTGTCTAACAGATATAATTGCATATCTAGGATACTGGCCATACACGTATACTTTGTTTTAAGTGACTATAGGTTTCTGTTGAGGCCACTTAGGAAAGTCATATGAAGGAATATACTAGACTAATTCCTGTAATTAGTATACTTCACCAAGATATTCAAAACATAACATGACTAACTTCAACTTTATAACAACACCTCTGCAGCAAACTTTTTCTGTGAAGGGCCAATTAGTAAATATTTTGGGCCTTTTGAGTCATACAGTCTGTGTCATCATAACTATCCAACTCTTTAGTTGTACTGCAAAAGTAGCCATAGATAATACATATATGAATGAATGTGGTAGTGTTCCAATAAAACTTTATTTACAGATAGACAATAAGTATTGGTGAGATTGTGGTGAAATTGAACTATCATAAACTGCTAGTGATAATGAAAAAGGTACAGACACCTTGAATGACAATCTAGCAGTTCCTCATAAGGTTAAAAGAGCTGCCATATGATCGAATAATTCTACTCCTAGGTAGAATTTCTTACAAAAGAAATGAATACATACATCTACACAAAAACTTATACATGAGTGTTCACAGAAGGATTATTAATAATAGCCAATAGATGAAAACAACCCAAATGGCCATCACCTGATGAGTAGATAAATAAAATGTATTTTCATACGATAGACTATTATTCAGTCATAGAAAAAAATTAAGTAGATACATACTACAACATGGATGAACTTTGTAAACACTATGCTAAGTGAAAAAAGTCAGTCACAAAGGACTGCATATTGTGTGATTCTATTTATATAAAATGTACATCATAGACAAATCTATAGACATAGAAGGTAGAATAGTGGTTGCCAGGTGTATTAGTCTGTTCTCACATTGCTATAAATAACTAGGTGAGACTGGGTAATTTATGAAGAACAGAGGTTTAATTGACTCACAGCTCTGCAGGCTGTATGGGAGACATGGCTGGGGAGGCCTCAGGAAACTTACAATCTTGGTGGAAGGATGAAAGAGAAGCAAGCATGTCTTCATATTGTGGCAGGAAAGAGAGAGTAAAGGGGGAATTGCTACACACTTTTATACAACCAGATCTCATGAGAACTTATTCACTATCACGAGAATAGCAAGGCGAAAATCTGTCCCCATGATCCAATCACTTCTCAAAAGGTACCTCCCCCAATATTGGGAATTATAATTTGACATGAGATTTGGGTGGGGACACAGAGCCAAACCAAATCACCAAGTCCTCAGGAGAAAACAGGGAATGGCTGCTAACGGGTATAGGGTTTCTTGTTATGGTGATTAAAATGTCCTAAAATGGATTGTGGTAATGGTTACACAACTCTGTGAATATGTTAAAGATTATTGAATTGTACAATTTAAATAGTTGAATTGTATGATATGTGAATTATATCTCAATAAAGCGGCCATTAAAAAACATTTATCTACAAAAACAGGCAGTAGGCTGGATTTCGCCTGAGAGCATTTGCTTTGTAGGATAAAGGTGTGAGTACTCTTGGAGATATTATTTATATTATATATATACAGCATTTATATACATATACAAGATTTCATCTATATATGTTTTATTATTATTTGTATCTTTCTTTATAAATGTTATAAGGGGTACAGGTTAGAGACAGAATTCTTTTAGAGCAATGCATTTACAACCATATCTGTATATATATACATATACAATAGCTTAATAAATATTTTTATTGATACAAGTAGCCACAAGTTTTGTTTCTGTCTTTAAACTATGAATACTAAAGTGACTGACAAAGCCCTCAGAGAAAATGTTGGTATTTCATGCTTTATCAGTTCTTGGTAGTCAAGTTGCTCCATGGCCATATAAGCCTTTTCTACCATTTTACAACATATTCTCAAGTAACCACAATGACATTAGAGACAAAAATAATTCAGAGATAGAAGATGTACAGTATTCCTGAATTAGGTAGAGCAGAGGTCAGCAAGCTATGGCCAATTAGGGTAGTTGACTGTTTTTGTTTGTTTTTGGTTTTTTTGAGGTGAAATTTATATAAGATGAAATTAACCATTTAAATTATACAATTCAGTAGCGTTTAGTACTACTAAATGCATGAATTATGCAAATCAGTAGCATTTAATATTCAAAATCTTATGCAACCACCATGTCTATCTAGTTCCAAAACATTTTCATCACCCCTAACGGTGACTCCATACCCACGAAGCAGTCATTCCCTATTTCTACCTACCTCCAGTCCTTAGAAACCACTGATCTGCTTTCTATCTCTATGGATTTACCTATTCCGGATATTTCAGATAAATCGAACCATATAAAAAGGTGACATTTTGTGTCTGGCTCTTTTCACTTGGGATGTTTAAGAAGTTTATTCATGTACTAGCATGTATCAGCAGTCCATTCCTTTTTATCACTGAATAATATTCTTTTGTATGAGTATACCACAATTTGATCATCCATTCATCTGTTGATGGACATCTGAGTTGTTTTCAGCTTTTGGCTATTGAGAATAATACTGCTTTGAACATTTGTGTACAAGCACTTGTTCAAATATCTGTTAGCAATTCTTTTGGGTATATACCTTGGAATGGAATTGCTGGGTCATATGGTAATCCTATATTTAACTTTCTGAGGAACTGCCAAACTGTTTCTGCAGTGGCTGTACCATTTTACATTCCAACTGGTAATATATGTGGTTCCAATTTCTCTGAATCCTCCCCAACACCTATTTTTGTAAATACAATTTTACTAGAACACAGTCATATTCATTTATGCACCGTGTATGGCTACTTACACACTGTAACAGTAGAGTTGAGTAGTTGTGACGGAAATCTTATGACCCATAAAGCCCAAACTATTTACTCTCTGGTCCTTTAAAGAAAACGTTTGCTAACAGCTGAAGGTAGAGGTTGTGCCAGAAAATTGCAGAAAGTGTTTTTAGTCCATCATTCTAAAGGTTCATGGGTCAGTTACTGGTTTGCTCACTTTCATCACTAAGAAAACTTGGGACAGCAAGATTCAAGCTCAAGTAGGAGATTACCCTAACTGCATCTCAAACATAAAGGAGATAGATAGCCAGACCTCTTATACTATGTATAAACCATGATGACTGTACTTAACAGCCAGCATAAAAATCCAATGAACCCTTCAATTGTCAAAAACAAAGGATATCATCATGGTTTACCACAAGAAGTTTTAGACAGTTTATTTAGCAAACGTTTCAAGAAAGGAAAATGAAGGGGCACTCAAAAGGCAGAACTGTCTAAATAGATTATGGAGGAGACATTTAACAAGTACGTTCTGGCATTCAGACTCTTAAACCTTTAGTGGTATGAGTTTTAGATCACTATTTATTACTGTTCAGGAGTCTGGCTCATCTTTTGCCTCCAGTTATTTTTTCTCAATCAATAATATTAAGAACCAATATCAAAACCATACTTCCTTTATCTGCAGCTATAAAGATTCTTGCTTTGGCTCACCAGCTTGAATCCAAATGTTTAATGAAGTCTCAACTATTTGTAGGGAGTCTCTATTTGTCACCATTTCTAAAATCTAAGTATATTAACTTTGACTTTTGTATTACACTGCTATAGTTAAATGATAATACAACTGGGAAATGTGTACACATTAAAGATTATACAAAAGGTTTGAATTAAAAGGTAAACTTTAGAAACTCAACTAAATATGATCATTATATCGATTTGACATGAATGAGAATTTAGACTTCATTACAAAAAACTAGCAATGTCTTCTTATGACAGGAGTCATAAATCACACAAACAGTAATCTATCTACAAGAATCCCTGTCTACTGGAGGTGCATGTAGAATTCATTCTCTAAACAAGAAAAGGTATAAGTTTGTTTTCATATACTACATATTCAACATCCACATGTATTTTTAGCAAAACCTTTTCTGAAATGTTAATTTATCTTCAATGTGATAAAACTACATTGTTTTATACCTAAATTTGTAATTTATCATTTTATAATTTATACTCGAATTTATAACTTTAATAATTTGGGGGCCAATTTCACCAAACTTCTATTTCCCCAACTCATATAGCATCACAAGTAAAATAATGTAGTCTAGCCCAGTTCATGGCTCTGGTCATACCACAGGACATATAAGAAAGTGACAGAGCTACTTGAAGATCACAGTGAAAAGGATACAGTCAGATGAAAAAGCACTATCAGAGAGATTAAACAAGTAAATTATGTGAGTCACTACTTACCTAGAGGATCTTAGATAGTCTTTTATTCCCAAACTGGCTTATGAAACACGTCGGTTAGATGTACTAAATCCACGGTGGTAACTTCTAACCCCCAAATGACAAACTATGTATAGTTATATAAATTGGGGTCCTGGTCACTCAAGAATTTAGAGAGACACAGGTGAGAAATCAAAATTACCCTTTATAAAGGTGCGACTTGCCATGATTTATGGCCATTCTACCAAAGGGCTGAGGAACTGCCAACAAAATAGTCACCCACTCACCCCCAACATTCACTAGAGATCTCTATAGAACCACAAACCAGCATGTTTAACCTCCATATTGGGAAAGTTTCTAAAACCTGTCCAACAACAACAACCACAACAACAAAACCCAACAAAACCCAGAATCAACAGAAACAAACCATTGTCATAAGCTATTGGAGAAAAGACTCATAGGTTTTTGTAAGGGAAAATAATCCCTGACTAAAAGTATTTATTTTTTTTTTGAGATCAATATAACTAAGGAAAATAAATTAGCTAGAGAATCATAATAAATATTTAGATCTTAAATAGTTTTAAAACTGTATTCTCCAGGACTCTAGGATACAGAGGTACTTCAGGAATTCTGCAAATACTTAGTTTGAAAATCATTTTTAAAATACTTTAAAAAACTGTAGTGAAAGTTAAGAACTATCAACACACACACCTGACTATGTTCGATACTAAATATATATTGTTGAAGACCACCTACTCACTAACCTGTTTCAGAGGGTCAACTAGTGTTTGCTTAAAGCTCAGAATAAATCTCCTGCCATTTCTTTGCATATATTAAAATTCTCCTACATAAGTAGGTGATTAGGAAGGGCACAGCTCCCCTCTTCTTCAGGGCTATGCATTTCTGTTTGTATTACTCTGTTCTCATGCTGTTAATAAAGACATACCCGAGACTGGGTAATTTATAAAGAAAAAGAGGCTTAGTGGACTACAGTTCCACATGGCTGGAGAGGCCTCACAATCATGGTGGAAGGCAGAGGAGGAGCAAAGGCATGTCTTACATTGTGGCAGGCAAAACAGCTTGTTCAGGGGAACTTTCATTTATAAAACCATCAGATCTCTTGAGACGTATTCACTACTATGAGAACAGTATGGGGAAAATCACCCTCATGATTCAATTATCTCCACCTGGTCCCGCCTTTGACACATGGGGATTATTACAATTCTACGTGAGATTTGGGCGGGGACACAGCCAAACCATATCACTATTCATATAAAAATCTGTAAAAAGTATAACACTATGGCATATGTACCTAACGCTTGCCTGGCATCAAATTGAGCCCTTGCACATCTGTTCAACTATTCTTTTGTCATGTTGTAAGAATCAGTTATAGAATAACAAGTGACATTAATACGTTATAAGAAATTAATACATTAAATTACAATTTATGCACTTGTGAATTTTGTTCAACTATTCTTTTGTCACGTTATAACAATCAGTTATAAAATAACAAGTGACATTAATACATTATAAGAAATTAATACATTACATTACAATTTATGCACTTGTGAGTTTTGGATGTTTCTCTTATATTTTGTTAAAGAATATAAGCACTTGTCAGATATTGTCAATGACTCAATTTCAAAATAAAAGTTTCCTACTATTCTTTCAAGTTTTAGGATCAGTTAATTAAGTAATGGTCTATGATTACAAGATGAGCTATTAAAAATTGCTGCCATTTAGAATTATTTATCTGTGTGAATGAACATTTCCTCCATACTATGCATCAAAACCAAAATACAGAAATATAATAGATGTTGAGACAGATATAGGATGTAACTATCATCTATAACTTTTTATTTCAAATTTTGGTGTTCATTAAATTAATCTCATTTAAATGTGATAACTTTATAACAAATGATAGAAATTGGACTTATAAAATAAATTATACCAATTAGGTGAGTATTTACAGATATTATAGGGTGAATTTGGTGAACAACAGTACAAATAACTTACAATGTGATGTGTTCTGGAGTAACTGTATAAGCTTAAAAGGAACATGGGAACATTTCCAGAAGATATCAAAAAAGTTTTTTACAAATACTGGGATTTTTCAATAAAGGCAAAAGAAGGATATTATTCTTCTCAGTCACACCAATATATAAATATTTGAGTTACAATATGGAATATTATATGTAGCTCTGGGAGCTATACCTTAAGACAGAATGGAAATAGAGAAATGATCAAAAGGATTGACATAGGTACAGAAGGGAAGGTGGCTGTATGACAATAGATTATTTTATTTTATTATTTATTATTATTATTATACTTTAAGTTCTAGGGTACATGTGCATAACGTGCAGGTTTGTTACATATGTATACTTGTGCCATGTTGCTGTGCTGCACCCATCAACTCATCAGCACCCAATAAAATAAAAAAAGAAAAAAAAAAGAAAAAAAAAAGATCAATAATAACACACACACACACACACACACACACAAAAACAAAACAAAGAAAACAAAAAAAGACAATAGATTAAAAGGATGAGTGAGGTCTCTTTAGTTACAAAAGATGATGACGGAGATGGGATACTATCAAAGTCATACAAGAACATGAACAACATGGGGGCAGTGAGCCCAAACATGTCTGTCAAAGACACTGGAAGAAAAGTTCTGTCTGAAATTTCAGGGATTTCAGTCCAGGAAAGACAAATAAAAGAGAAGGAATACTTTTCATGGTGGGCAATAAACTTAAAAGAATCTCAAAATATAGTTCAAAATACACATATAATGATTTTTTAAAGGTTCATCAATAATTGACCCGTAATATTTTACTTGGGAGAACTAGGATGTATGAAGCTTATTCTAAACTAGGATGTATGGAGTTTATCCTAAATGTGGGAGGTTGGGGACAGCAGAATCAATCATGCCATTCTACAATACATTCCTTAATGTTTCTGTTCAACACAAATATAATAATAATTTGAAGGGTGCCTTGCACACAGAGGAATAAAGATCTCCACTCAGTTGAATAGGTAGGGTTGGAAAATGAACAAAGAGAACCACCAAGATAATTATGTTGATCTCCCTATTACATTTGTATATTTAGCCTTTCAAATATCATATGGCTAAGAATTTGAGCCTGTGCAAGTTCAGGGAAGTCTCTAGAGTCAGAAATTTCTCTGAGCTACTAGTATACAGTTACAATTTAAAACAACAAGACAGGTTCACTTCTGATCATGAAGAAGTAACAGCCTGAAACGCCCAAAACAAAACTACGTTTTGTTTTTTCTTAAATAACAAAACAAAATATATAATAAAAAGTTTTCAAGAACCTGAACATCAGGTAACAAAAGAGAATAACTCTCCAGAGCCTCGAAGCAAGTAAAATGAGTCCAGTGGCTGCCTTAGCTTATTGCCATGAGTGGGTTTCTAGGCTGCAGTGTAGGACTGAAGAACCCAAGTAGAGATTAGCAGACTTTCTGAGTTAAGACAGAGCTAAGAGGCTAAGAAGATCAAGATTATCTGAAGTTCACAGGACAGAGTACTGGAGAGGAGAAAGCAGTGCAGAAAGAAAATCCTGGAGACCTGTAAATGTTCCCACTTGAGTATTCAGCAGAGCACTAATCAGTGGATGCATGTGAGGAAACTACCCAAGGCCAGAGGGGAAAAAATCCAAAAAGATAAGAGAGAACATTATCCAGTAATCACACAGAACCCAGTACTAATAGCTTTTGTCTCAGCCATAATGGAAACACTCATAATTCACTAGGCATTGAGTAGAGTGCCTAACAGGGGGTTGCCTTCGGAGTAGGGAATAATTAGCAATAGGCTAATCTCTGCTCTGTACTCATCTAACTAATTTTAAAAGCAATACCTGAAGGAATTAAACTGTTTCCTAGTAACTTGACTGCATCCCAGAATAGCACTAAAGATTATTTATGGAATAAAAAAAAAATCCAGCACCCACAAAACTAAAAACTTTTGTTCACCAAAGGACATTATCAAGAGAGTGAAAAGACAACCCACAGAATGGGATAAAATATTTGCAAATCATATCTAATAGGAGATTAATTCCAGAATATATAGAGAATTCTTACAACTCAACACACACACACACACACACACACACACACACAACTTTAATGGTTATTTCTCCAAAAAAGATGCATAAATGGCCAATAAACACATGAAAAGATGTGCAACATCTCTAATCATTAGCTGAATGCAAATAAAAACCACAATAAGATACCACTTCATACCCATTAGGATAGCTATTATTAAAAACAACAACAACAAAATAACAAGTGTTGGCAAGGATATGGAGAAATTGGAACCCTTGTCCATTGCAGGCGGGATGTAAAATGGTGGAGCTGCTGTGGAAAACAGAATAGTGGTTCCTCAAAATGTTAAACATAGAATTCCCATGTGATCCAGAAATTCCACTTCTAGGTATATCACCAAAATAATTGAAAGCAGGGACACAAATACACACTTGTACACCAATGTTCATAGCAGTATTATTAAAAAAAAGCTGAAGTGTGGAAACAACCCAACTGGCTATCAATAACAGATGAATGTATAAACAAAATGTAGTATTTTCATAAAATGGAATATTATTCAGCCTTAAAAAGCAATGACTTTCTGATATAAATCATAACACAGACAAACCTTAAAAACATGCTAACTGAAAGAAGCTAATCATAAAGGTGTGTGTATCATGATTCCATTAATATGAAATGTCTATCACTGACAAATTTATTGAAATAGAAAGTAGATTAGTAGTTACCGGGGGCTAGGGATGGAACAGGTGTGAAATGACTACTTAATGTGTAAGGGAAGAAGTGTGGAATGACTGCTTAATGGATAGAGGCTTTTTTGGGGGTGATGAAAATATTCTGGAATTAGTAGCAATGATTGCACAGCACTGTGAATATACGAGAAACCACTGAATGGTACAGTCTAAAGTGGCAAATTTAATCAACCTAGGTGCCTATCAAAGGTGGACTGTAAAGACAATGTAGTCCATATACACTATGGAATAATACACAGCCATAAAAAAGAATGAAATAATGCCCTCTGCAGCAGCATGGATACAGCTGGAGACCATTATCCTAAGCAAATCAATGGAGGAACAGAACACCAAATACCACATTTTCTCACTCGTGAGTGGGAGCTAAACATTGGGTACATATGGACATAAAGACAGCAATAATAGACACTGGTGACTACTAAATGGAGGAGGGAGGGAGGAGCACAGGAGTCGAATACCTATTGGATACTCTGCTCACTAATGAGGATGGGATCAATCATACCCCAGTCCTCAGGAACATGCAATATACCCATAATACAAATCTGCACATGTACCCTTGAATCTAAAATGAAAATTGAAATTATTAAAAATAAAATAAAATGTTGAATTTTACATTATATACATTTTAACTTAATAAAATTTTAACAAATTGAAGCTAACATTGTATAAAATGATTCATTATAAATGGGTCTTATTCCAGGCATGCAAGACTGGTTCAATATTAGAAAATCATTTAACGTAATCCACCATATCAACAGGATGTATAAGAACATCATGATAATATTAAATGACACATAAAATGTACTTGATAGGCTGGGTGCAGTAGCTCACATCTGTAATCCCAGCACATTGGGAGGCCAAGGTGAGAGGATTGAGACCAGGAGTTTGAGATCAGGCTGGGCAATATAGGGAGAACTTGTCTCTAAAAATATTTAAAAAAATAAAACGTTAGCCAGGCAGGGTGGTGTGTGCCTATAGTCCCAGCTACTCAGCAGGCTGAGGCAGGAGGATCACTTGAGCTCAAGAGGTAAGCTGCAGTGAGCCATGATTGCACCACTGTACTCCAGCCTGGGCAACAGATCAAGACTCCATAAAAAATATTAAAAAATTAAAAAGCATTTGATAAAGTCCAACACTAATTTATGAAAAATTTCTCAGTAAGTGGCAATACAGAAATCCTTCAATTTGATAAAATGTATCTACAAAGTTCCTACAGCTAACATCACAGCTAACAGCCAATCATAAAGGTCTGTGTATCATATGATTCCATCTTTACCATCACTGGTAGAGTGATTCATGTAGATATCAGTGGAACAGAATACATAACCCATAAATGAACACATAAAAATATGCCCAATCTATTTTTCATAATGGCTTTATTGAGCTAAATTCACATACAATAAAATTCATTCTCTTAGTTATACAACTTAATGGTATTTTGTATATTCACATAGTTGTTTCACCAATATCTAATTTTGGAATATTTTGATCACCCCAGAAAGAAGCCTCATGTCCAGTAACAGTCATTCCTTATTTCCCCCTCATACCAGCCACTGCAACTACTAATCTAAATTTTGTCTTTATGAACTTTCCTATTCTGGACATATAAACTAAATCATATAATATATAGCCTTTTGCATCTAGTTTGTTTAATTAAGTATGTTTTCAAGGTTCATCCAAGGAGTACTATGTATAAAAATACTTCCTTTCTTCACCGGGCGCGGTGGCTCTCGCCTGTAATCCCAGCACTTTGGGAGGCTGAGGTGGGCAGGTCATGAGGTCAAGAGATCAAGACCATCCTGGCCAACATGGTGAAAACCTGTCTCTACTAAAAATAAAAAAAAAAATTAGCTGGGCGAGGTGGTGCATGCCTATAGTCCCAGCTACTTGGGAGGCTGAGGCAGAAGAATCACTTGAATTTGGGAGGCGGAGGTTGCAGTGAGCCGAGATTGTGCCACTGCACTGCAGCCTGGCCACAGAGCGAGACTTCATCTCAATAAATAAATAAATAAATAAATACTTCCTTTCTTTGCATGGCATAACTCATTTTCAACAAAGCAGCAAAAGTAGTTCAATGGAGTAAGTATAGTCTTTTCAACAAATGATGCTAGAGCAGTTGAACATCTATAGTCAGAAAGGAAAAAACTGCTGTTGAACTAACTTTCACCCTTACACAAAATTAAGTCAACATGAATTATGGATTTAAGTATAAAATGTAGAACAACTAAACTTTTAGAAAAAAAATATGAGCAATCAGAATCAAAGACTAGGCAAAGAGTTTTTAGATTTGGCACCAAAAGCATAATCTATCAAAAAAGTGATTAAGTTGGACTTTATCCAAATTAAATCTTTTGCTCTTCATAAGACCTTCTTAAGGGGATGAAAAGACAAGCTACACACTGGGAGAAAAATACTTGCAAGACTCATATCCAAGAGGACTAGTATGTTGAATACATAAAGAGCTCTCAAAAGTCAACAGTTAAAAAAAAATCCCATTAGGAAATTGGAGAGAGATTTGAAGAGCTATTTCACTGAGGGTGTACAGATGGCAAAATAAGCACATGAAAAGATGTTCTGCCACATTAACCGTTAGAAAATGCAGCTTCAAACCACAATGAGATATCACTGCACACGTGTCTGTATGATTAAAATAAACATTAGTGACAACACCAAATGCTGGCAGGACTCTGGAAAAACGGAATCACTCATACATTGTTGGTGGGAATGTACAGTTTCTCTGGATAACAACTTGGCAGTTTCTTATAAAACTAAACACAACTACCATACAATCCATCAATTGCACTCTTGAGCAATAATTCTGGGAAATGGAAACTTACGTTTATGCAAAAACCTATATACAAATGTTCATATAAGCTCAAATCATTATAGCCAAAAACTGGAAATAGATCAATGTCCTTTAACATGTGAATGGTTAAACAAACTGAACAAATAAAAGGAATAAATTCTTGATATACACAACAACTTGGGTGAATGTGCAGAGAATGGTGCTGAGTGAAAATAGCCAATATCAAAAGGACACATATATGCTATGATTCCTTTTGTAAAATAATCTAGAAGTGAGAAAATTATAAAGATAGAACAGATTAGTGATTGCTATGAGTTCAATCCCATACTTTCAATCCCATCTTGTTGCCTTGTTACACCACACACGCCACCCCTTCCATACAAGGAAGAATTCATTGCCTACTACCTATGGTATAAGAAATGTTACAGCACATCCTTCAGGAAAAAATAAAATGACATCAGATGAAAATATGGATGTATATAAAGGAATGAAGAACACCAGAAATCATAACTACATAATTTTTTTCTTGTTGTGTATGCTATAAACCCTAAAGCAACCCCTAACATACTAAGAGATAAAGCTAATCATCCAACAAAGGCTTTGCAATATAATTATAATGATACTTAATCAAAAAGAAGTCAGGAAAAGAAGAAAAAGGGAACAAAGAATACATGGGACAAATAAAAAGCAAATGACAAGATGACAGACTTAAACCTAACCACATCAATTGTCACATTAAATGGAAGTGCTCTAAACACCTCAATTAAAAGGCAAAGACTGTCAGATGGAATTTAAAAAGCAAGATCCAACAACATACTGCTTAACAGGAAACTCACTTTAAATATAAAGGCACAAATGAGTTAAAAGTTAAAGAATGAAAAAAGATATACCACACTGATACTAATCAAAAGAAAGCTGGATCACTGATAGAAGTGCAAGGAGAAATAGACAAATACACAATTATATTCAGAGATTTCATTACTCATCCCTTAATATTGATAGAATAAGCAGACAGAAAATCAGTTAGGAGACAGAAGACTTTGCAAAGACTATCAACCAAGTAAACTACTTGATATTTATAAAACACACAACTCAGCATTGAAAAGTACACAACTGCCCGTGGAACATTTACCAAGCTAGATCACGTTCTGGGCCATGAAACAAGTCTCAACAAATTTTAAAAAATGCAAGTGACACAAAGAATGCTCCACTACCACAATGAAAATAAATTAGATGTCAAGAACAGAAAGACATCTAGAAAATCATTAAGTATCTGGAAATTAAAAATTGCACTTCTAACTAATCCATAGGTCAAAGAGGAAATCAAAACAGAAATTAGAAAAAGATTGTGAACTGAATGATGATGAATAAACAGTATATCATAATCAATATTTCAGGGGAATTTATAGCACTAAATGCCTACGTTAGGAAAGAACAAGAAAGTTCTCAAATCAATGACTCCATCTTACTACATTAAATAAGTAGTAGAAGAACAACACATTAAACCCAAATAAGGAGAAATGTTTGTAGAAACTGACAATTGGATTCTAAAATTTGTAAGAAAATGTAAAGCACCTAAATGAGTCAAAATAATTTCAAAAAAGAACAATTATGGAGGACATACGTTACTTTGTTTGGGACTTAATATAAAACTATAATGATCAAGACAGTATCTTATTGTGTAAAACAGGCAAATTTATTAATAATACATAATAGAACCGTGAAATAGATCTGCTCTTATATCATCAATTGATTTTCAATAAAGATGCCAATGCAATACATTGGGAAAAGAACTGTCTGTTCAACAAATAATGCTGAAACAAGTGGATATCCATATGGAAAAAAATAAATAAAGACACCTTGGCCCTTACTACACATTGTATAAAACATGAAGTCAATATGGATCATGCACCTAAATGTGAGAGCTACAACTATAAAACTTTTTGATGAAAACAGAAGAAAATCTCAATGCACTTAGGTTTGTCAAATATTTCTTAATTCTTACAAAACTCCAGAAATTACAAAAGGGGAAATCATTATATTGAATTTCATGGACATTAAAGATGTTCACTCTTCAGAAGACATCACTGTGAAAATGTAAAGCCAAGTCACAGATGGGGAAAACTATTAACAGAACATATATGTGACAAAGGACTTACACCTAGAATATATAAGGAACTCTTACAACTCAATAATAAGATGACAGAGAACTTAAAATTCAGCAAAATACTTGAATGAATGCTTTATCAAATAATATATTCACATCGCAAATAAGCACATAAAGATGTTCAATATCATTTGCCATTAGGACAATGCAAATTAAAACTTCTTACTATGAAATAATACTGTACATCACTAGAATGGCTACAATTAAAAAGACTTAGTATACCAAGTCTTGGCAGGATGTGAAACAACTAGATTGCTCATACACTGGTAGTGCTAGTGCAAATCTGAAAGTTTAGCAACCTCTTACCAGGTAAACATACACCTACCATATGTCCCAGCAATTCCACTGTCCTTTTATCTAAGAATAAAAGCATGTGTACAAAAAAACACTTGTATATAAATGTTCATAGCATTTATCTGTAATAGCCGAAAAGTGGAAACAAGTCACATGTTTATCAACAGTTGAAAGGAAAAATGAATTGTCACATATCTATACAATATACTGCTACTACTAAACAATAAAAGAGGAATGAACTATTTATATACATGACAGCATAGATGAGTATAAAAATAATTATGCTGAGTAAAAGAAACCAGAGAAAAAGTTCATACTCTATGAATCCATTTACAAAAATTCTAGAATATGCAAACTAATCTGTATTGAAAAAAAGCAAATCAATAGTTGCCTAGGATAGGAGGAGGTGAGTAGGGAAGGAATGGAGGGAATACAAAGGGACACAAGGAAACTTTTGGGCATGATAGTTATATTTATCATTTAGATTGTGGTGATGGGTACGTGCCTCAAATTGTAAACTTTAAATGTACTTAATTGTATGTCAATACTTCAATAAAAGTACTAAAAAGTAAGTAAAATGTGGCATAATTAACACAATCACAATGTTACTAGTAATTATGTTACTACTTTTAAGGATTTCTAAGTGTTTAACATCAAGTCACAAGGAAAGGTGGCTCTTTCTAGCCAAAGGACTAGGAAAATGGCAGCCTAGCAAGACAGAATACTTCTAATCACCTTCCTACTCCACCTAAACACCACAGATAAGACTGTGGCTCCACTCCCATCCACAGCACCTTCAGCAAAGGCCAATTCGAAGTCAAAAAATAACAGATGCTGGCAAGGTTGTAGAGAAAAGGGAATGCTTATACACTGTTGGCGGGAGTGTATATTAGTTCAACCCCTGTGGAATGCAGTGTGGTGATTCCTCAAAGAGCTAAAAACAGAACTACCATTTGATCCAGTAGTCCCATTACTGGGTATATACCCAAAGGAATATAAATCATTCTACCACAAAGACATATGCATGCAAATGTTCATTGCAGCACTATTCACAATAGCAAAGACATGGAATCAACCTAAATGCCCAACAATGACAGACTGGATAAAGAAAATGTGGTACATATACACCATGGAATACTATGCAGTCATAAAAGAGAATAAGACCACACCTTCTGCAGGAACATGAATAGAGCTGGAAACCATTATCCTTAGCAAATTAATGCAAGAGCAGAAAACCAAATACTACATGTTCTCACTTAAAAGTGGGAGCTACACGATGAAAACGCATGGACACAATGAGGGGACCTATGGACATATAAGACACTGGGACCTACTTGAGGGTGAAGGGTGAGAGGAGAGAGAGGGTGAGAAAAAATAATGATTGGGTACTAAGCTTAGTATCTGGGTGATGAAATAATTTCAAACCCCATGACGTGAGTTTACCTATATAACAAACCTGCATATGTAACCCTGAACCTAAAATAGAAGTTAAAAAATGCCAGATACTTCCCCCCTACAAAAAAATCAAATGGAAATTTTAGAACTGAAAAAACATACTTGCCAAATTGAAAACTCAATGTGTGGGCTCAACAGCAGAACACAGAGAACAGGAGAAAAGAATCAGTGAACAAGGAAATAGAACAATAAAGTGGGCAAACAATTGAGCAAACTGTGGTACGTCCATAACATGGACTACTACTCAGCAGTAACAATGAACAAACTATTGATACAGACAAAAACTTAGATAAATCTCAAGGGTATCGTGCTCAGTGAAAAACAAGCCAACCCCAAAAGGTCACATACTGTATGATTCTTTTTATTTAATATTCTAGAAAAGACAATATTTTAGAGATGAAAAGCAAATAGTGGTTGCCAGGAGTTACAGACAGTGAAGAATGGTAGGGAGCAGGTTTGATTCTAAAGGGGTAGGTAGCAAGAAAGAGATCTTTATGGTGATGGAATGGTTCTGTGTTTTTATTGGTTATAGAAATCCTCAGAAGTGACAAGATGGCATAGAATTTATACACACATTGTACCAATTTCAGTTTCCTGGTTTTGATATTGCACTCTAATTATATAATATATAAACACTGGGGAAAACTGAATGAAGGGTACAACAGACCTCTCTGTACTATTTTTTGAAACTTCATGTATTTCTGAAAATAAAAAGTTATGTTTAAAATATTTTAAAAAGTTCAAAAAGAAAGAAAATTAAAATCAACACACTGTAAACAACTACAAGTACAATTCAACGAACACCAGTGATGGTTATGAATGATGGGTAAGAGGCTACAGGCTAGAGAAACATCACAGAATGAGAAGACAAAACCACTATACTGCAAAGTGATCCAAACTACATAGTACTGAATCATTGGTTACCAAAAAGAAATGGAACTAAGGGTTACTCTAATTCATCCATAGGTTACTCACCACTAGAGAATGAGCATTTTCAAACCAGGGAATATTATCTTTCGTATAACAAGGTAGATAGAACCTATATAAAATAATGCTGGCATATAGTAGGCCCTCAGTATATATTTGCTGAATGAATGCATGAAAATGAATGAATGAATAGGTAAGCCAATTCCCTTCTTATGTCCACCACTGTTGCTACATTCTCTCATAGCCTTTAAGAACTTTTTTTGAGAGAGTGCTTGAGATCAGAAAATTCTGGCTGTTCAGTCATAAATGATTGTTCCTCTTCTTAGGGTGGGGTGTTGACTAAATATTTCCTTCAGAAACAAAACAGTTTAAGAATCATTGTTCCAAAGCACTAATCTCTAATTGTTAGGCGGTGCCATGCCTATGACAATTTGATTTGGGGATCTTTTCAAATCATTTTAAGTTAAAGTGACTTCAAATTAATTTTGGTTTGAGAATTTCATGCTAACCATTGAGAAGATTATAAATACCCTGGGATGCCACACTAGATGACAAGGTGTCAGAGTGATTGAGATGCCATCCAGAGAACATTGTTAAATAAACAAAATGAGCTCAGCTGCAGTATCTTATAATAGAATCCTTTTGTACAAATATGGTAGAGGAGATTATCTGATAAAGGTTTTATTTGGGCAGCATCAATGAAGAAAGGTAAAGGGGGAAAAGTAGGAAAATTTTTTCAAAAATACAACAAAAACAAAGAAAAACAACAGTTTTCCTTGTTGTCTTTATTTTATTATGTAATACTTAATAGGGAATATCCAGAAGGACAGAAGGCATCAAGAATAAGAAACGGGCAGGGTGCGGTGGCTCACGTTTGTAATCCCAGCACTTTGGGAGGCAGAGGCAGGTGTATCACTTGAGGCCAGGAGTTCAAGATTGGCCTGGCCAATGTGGTGAAACCCTGTCTCTACTATAAATACAAAAACTAGCCAGGCGTGGTGGCAGGCACCTATAATCCCAGCTACTCAGGTGGCTGAGGCACGAGAATCTCCTGAACCCAGGAGGCGGAGGTTGCAGTGAGCTGAGATTGGACCACTACACTTTAGCCTGGGCAACAGAGTGAGACTCTGTCTCAAAAAAAAAAAAAAAAAAAAAAAGAATAATAAATGAATGGGAGTGGTAGTGGTGGAAGAAAACTAAGATAGGAAGGATAACAGATCTCTGAGCAAGGTTCATTGCTAGACCAAAATAGTAGTTGAGAGGAAGGGTGAGGAGGTATATACACTTTCCTTTGTTCTAATCTAATTATCCCCTCCTCAGCTCAGTAATGTCCCTTCTGCCCACCTCACCCTTCCTGGCTAGCTCATCTCTTCTCTCTCTTATATCTACTAATACCTAATCAAAATTTATTATAGCATAGTTTCCCCATGGACTCTAGCAGGTCAATGCTAGTCTGGTTTTCTAAAGGAAAGTTTGATGTAGCTGATGGATGAAAGGAAATTGAAGTCTAAAGTCTCAAATCTCATTGGTTTATTTTAAATCTCACACTTGGATACTCACCCATCATCATATCCTTTTTAGCCACAGGGCACTAACGCTAACTGATGTATCAGACAGAGAACTCCAAACTATGCTGCTCTGGGGAAATTTGCATAATGTCCCTCAAATATCAGGGGTTGGCCTTAGTGCTCACAAGCACTATAATGAGTGAAGTATCTCTAGTGCTAGGTCCAAACATAATGTATCAAGCCGCTGATTGTTTATTCAGTAAGTGAGGCTATTTAAATGTTTAATAACATACCCTCATTATACTGCAAAAGTTGAGGTCACATAAGGTGGCAGTTGCAGCATTGTGTAGGCATAATTCATAGTTTACTATTCAATCTGGATACTTCAGTTGCATTGCCATATTTTTGAACAGATAAATCTGATTATCTTTAGAGAACATACCATTTGCTCCCTTCGGGAAACATTTTTCATTTACCAATAAACATCTCATCAGAGGCATTTGAATACCCACAAAATGTACATTCCTGTAATAGACACTTAGATACAAAAGCAAAAAGAAGGAAAAGCAAATTTCTCTTCTTCTGAAAGGTCAGTCTAAAATGGATATACTGTCATGGTCACATGCAAAACAGGACGACTACTAAAGATGAAGAAATGTCCCTCACTCCTATCAAGGCCTAGATATCCTGCCTATTTCTAGAAAATACTTTTACACCTTAAATGAATTCATTCAAGGACATAGGAAGTTGTTTTCTCCCAATTACCTTTGTAAATCTTATATCCAATCATGAGCTCCTAAAAGCATCAAACTAGAAACTTTTTCCCAAAGCCCAATTCAAAGCCATAAAATGGTAGTATCACCACTGTATTTTTCACAGACCACAACTAATCCAAAATAATTCCTATTTTTCTGGGCACAAGGTGACATGAGGATATTTCTAACTAACAGTAAAAGTAGTTCCTTTGTCCCAAACTACCTGTGCAAAGAAATAAGCATTTTCCATTTCCATCATTATGAAGGATACAATCTTTCCTAGGAACATTTGAAAGACCAAGAGTTTTAATTATTGACCTTGCTGAGTTCTAATGACATCAACTTTTATTAATTTCATACTTCAATAGAGTGTGAAGGGAAATCACCTTTCATCTTCTCTCTCATTTCTACCCAGTTCAGGTGGCTTCATAAATGTATTGATTAGCCACTAATTGCTCTTTAACTTAAAAATTAATTTGAAAAGTAAATTTGCAAAAAATACCGCTTCTATTTGGACATGGACTGAGTGCTCATGATGCTAGGGCCATAGTCCACACATCTGAATTATGCACATGCTGTACCAAGTGTCACAAAGTGCTTTATTTAGCCAGCTGGAGACACAGATTTCACACTGAGGAGTTCAGTGCTTCCTATAGGAACAATGCCCCATGGAGAGTCAATAAATCTTTATGAAAAGCCTTCCTCACAGAGGGAAAAAGAGAAAGACAAGTGAACCAAGAAAGGGCTGGTTGGAAGCTTCTATGACTGTTTTGGGAAGAAAGACTTACTGGAGAACAAAGAAAATGTCTGCAACTTTTCCAGTAGAGGGGAATGGGGACTGAGAGAAGTGGTCACCAGTCATTCTGGAATAAAGGAGGTTGGGCAGTCACTTCAAACCTTTGGCATCTAGACTAATATTCACTAAAAATTCACAGCCTTCCCTTTGTAAAGCATGATTACTTTCCAGTCGCCACCAAAACATCTATTTTTAAAAAAATATTGGCCAAGGTTACATATTAAATATATACACTGACACCTCACCTGTCTAGGTAACTTATCCAGCACTTTCAACTACTCAAAATTGGCCAAGACACTAGAAGAGAGCCAAAATTATATATTCTAAGAATGAACGTACAGTGAGACTTATGTTCTTTACCCATAAAAACATAAATAAGGGTTAGAGTTCTCATAAGAGGACTCCCTATGTTCTACTTCAATGCATAGTCACTCTTAAGATTGTGTCTAAAAGTAACAAGCATATTTGTTTGGTTTTCAGGGGTACAAATGATTAGGAGGAGGGGAGCTGCCAGACACATCAAGTAGTAACAGCTGACAGCAGTGGAAGAGATTAAAGAAGTATAAAAAGCAGATATGAAATTTTAAAAGCGTAGTAGTCTGGGGACATTTAGTGTAGGGGCAAACAGTCTTATCCCTATCAAATTTCCCCAGTAGAACAAGTGTATGAAGCAAAGCAAAATATTGATGTTTATAATGATGGCAAAACTCTAACCTTGTCCTGATATTTTCATCTAATAATATTATGTCAACAGATCCAAGCAGGTGGTCTTCTTGAGGCATTGTAATACAGTGGGGGGAAAACAAGGCACTTACTAGTTATATGTCAGTTAATCATTCTGTCCAAGATTTTTTATCAGTAAATTGTGGATAGTACTACTTCCTTCACAGGAATGTCATGAGGACAAAATAAGATACTGTATGTAAAAGTACTTCATAAACTATAAAGTGCTAAATAAATGATAACTCTCCATTTTCTTTGTTCTGCTTGCTCTAAAATGTGACTATAAGAACCCATAGTGGTTATCTCAGCTTTTTCATCATCTTCTGGGCTTTCCACTTTAACACATCTTTCCTCCTCTTTTATTTGCAAGGGATTATGATGCCATCACTTTAGCTTGTACCTGAACCCTACAGGCACCCTTGATTCTTCCTTTTCCATTGATATCTAAGCAATGACCTGTACATCTTCCTAACCTCTCTTATAGCTTTCCTTCATTTGCCATTCCCTCTGATATATCCTCATTGCCCAGACTCTTAGAGCCTCATCTCTAACTTCTCTAACTTGTTCCTGCATCTAGTTTCCCCCTCCCCAATTCATTTGAGCTTTCCTATACCTGCTTTAAATATGGCTTTGTGTATGTCATCCCCTAAATCAAAAACTTCACTGGCTTCCCAGCGCCCTCAGGATACAATCCATATCCAACAAACTGGCATTTATAAAACCCCATGGGAGGAATTTCTTACAAGTCTGAAGAAAAGCTGTGCTGCTTCTGAGAAATGAGTTCATTTTTACCTTATGGACACCTGCAACTCTTATAACTAGCATTTCCTTCCTTGATCTGTGTGCTAAGAAGCTGAGTCAAATTTAGGGCACAATCATAAGTCCCCAGTGCTGTATACTTGGTGTACTAACCTTACCCTGGCCTCATTTTGTTTCTTATAATTATTTTCCCTACATACCCGTTTCCCTGTTAATTTGTTAATCCCGTTATTGTATGTATTTATTGGTAAACCAACTGATATCCTAGATGGAATAAGGCAGAGTATAAAAATGGTTTTGTGAGACCAAAGAAAACATATGACCATATGAACACAAGTGAAAAAGAGGCTGGATAACAAAAGAGGGGGCAGGAATGAGGATGAGAATGAGGATCTTCACTTATACAAAGTATTAATTCAATTGTAAGGAAAATAGAGAGCCTTTTGTGGGAACATTTACTATAAGAAGTTATAATGAGCTAACATGGAAACAAGTGAAGCATTTATCAAATCTGTTTCTGATAACATCTCTGAAATGGGAAGTTCTACTGCTAACCTTTTATTAAAATACTTTACCAACCAAAAATTTAATAAAATCAAAGCTAGGCAAAATGATGATGACGTACATTTGTACTGCTTTGCTTTTTTTTTTTTTTTTTTTTGGTACAAAAGAGCTTTTATAAAACCCCATGGGCGGTTTGTACAAAGCCCTTTTCGCATACAGAATCTTATTGGATTGTTCCAACCATACTAGACTGTTCTTTCCTCTGGTACAGAATCCATTCACACTGGCAAGAATCTGTTACAAGCAGCATTCTCCAGATCTAGGGAGAGATCTGGAAAATCTTTAAAGACATGGTATTTGCTGTAATACAGTCCTAAGGTATGTTGTTTGCCCCTCTCTCTCAGTCCTCTTCTGCTGGAATTTCCCCTTGTTGTCTAAATCACCACGCTATACCATGCCAATGTCAGTCTGATCTCTTTACCCATTTTTATGTCGAGCCTCTTTTCAGACAGACTATCCAACCCTCTCCTTCCTTATCCTTATTCCCCAGTCCCGAAAGAACAGCCTTCAACTTCTTTGCACACCTGGGCCACTCCCTCTCCAACCTCTACCTTTCCAAGAAGGCACTTGTTTCGAAGCATTTCAGCTATGAAGACCACCCACCATGGGGTTCACTTACTGTTCTCATTCCATATTGCACCGCACCAACTTGCATCTTTAGATTGTAAGCTCCTCAGAGAAAGGATTTTCTCCTTTGTTTAGTGCAATCAACCTATTGTAAAACACTGTGTATACTTACAGACTATCACTAATGCGGTTCTTCCTGGGTTTCACTGGAATTATCCACCGAGTCATGTGACTTCATTTCAGCATCATTTGTCTTCCCCTGAATTATTTGGGGCCTTCTTCCAGATTTTTTTTAAAGTAAAAAATTAGCATTCTGCTTTCAGGAGAGCTGTCAGCCACATATCTGAACATACGTGCTTTATCTTGCTTTATTCTATTTCTTACAGATAACAGTATCCAATTAGATATCCTTCAAGAGGCTGCTACAAAGGTAAAACACAAAGCCTTCTGGCTGATCTACAAATGATCTTATTCACTCCTACCATACAGAAAAATGACATGGGACCATTTGGAATTGAGCATATCCCATCTATCATTAGTTACAATGTTGTATCGGAGAATGATGCTGGTTTAAAAAAGAAAGTCATTAATTTCCCTAGAAAAAAGAGGAAAGAAATCTTAAAATATACAGAATTACTGAATAATAAATTCTATTTTTCAAGTAATGCAAATGTTTAATAGCTTGAAGTAACTTTAAAGATCAAAATGCATTAGAGGATAAACAGATTAGACAGCACATAAATTCTTGTGTGGAACCAGGAGTCAGATATGACCCAAAATCCCCAACTTGACAATTGGTTTCATAAGTATTCAAATGGAAAAAAAAGATGTGGTGTCCATCTGTGTTTTTTTTTTTTTTTTTTTTTTTTGTCTTTTGTCTTTTTATTTTTTGAGATTGAGTTTCACTCTTGTTGCCCGGGCTGGAGTGCACTGGTGCGATCTCAGCTCACTGCAACCTACACCTCCCGGACTCAAGCGATTCACCTGTCGCAGCCTCCTGAGTAGCTGGAACTACCGGTGCATGCCACCACACCCGGCTAATTTCTTGTATTTTTAGTAGAGACGGGGTTTCATCATGTTGGCCAGACTGGTCTTGAACTCCCGACCTCAGGTGATAGGCCCACCTCAGCTTCCCAAAGTGCTGGGATTACAGGCGTGAGCCACCACACCTGCCCTTCAAACTTCTTTCTTTAAGTTTGTACTTAAGCATTGCTCAAAAAATGTTTGCTGAATATAAACGTTCCCAGGGCTAAACAACAGTGAGAAAGCCCAAATCAGGGCAATTGAAAAGGAAGAAGCAAGCACACTAAGATAATCTATAAATTCTATAAGGACACAAAGAGCTAACACTTTGACACTGAATCTTCTTTTTATCAGATCATCTAGTCCACACTATTAGAGCATTTCATCCAAGACACCCATTTCTCTCATCCCATGGGCAACAGTCTTACCCTCTACCCAACTGGAACTTTTGGCTTATGCTTAATTATCTGGATGAATTACAATGCTTAACCCTTGCTCTTTGTGTATAAAGATGAAGATGAACACCTTTGAAGCCTGTACCCAATGTCTGAAAGTGGTCTTAAAGGACAGTTCCAAAGAGAAGCACATGTAGTAGTAGAACTGGAGGAATATAAACATGAAATATTTTAGCAGGGCCTTCATCCAGGATACATTTCAGTATAAACCCTACTTCTGAGTGATACACAATAAAAATGCAGACAAATCGCTTGAGCATAATGACTCCATAATGAAATGATGCTGTTAAGTTCATATTGTTAGTCACATAGAGAATATATTCCACACAGAGACTGAGCCCATGTGGAGAGCTTTGTACAAAGTATATTAAACCTATTCTCTCATCAATGCCTGACAATGCAAATATATTAGGACAGCATAGATTCTATTACCACTGCCTCTTAGAGAACATTTCAGAGATGTGTGGCTAATAGAAAATAAAATATGATGTGACAGGTAAAGTCAGGATGATTAAAATTTGGATTATTAAAATGACATCTTGACACAATATCCACAATGGCTTCATTATGAAAGTTCAGCTTTCTGTTCATAATACTTTATATACCCCTCTGGGCAGAATTAAATCTATAAGATTTTCCTTCCTTATGAACATGTTGCTGCTAAGCAGCTAACATAGTATCTGCTGTGATGAAGTGAGAATATATTTTTAATTATAAAGAAAGAGATATGAACTATGTTAGGTCCTTATTATATACCAGATGATAGCTTTTACTTCCTAAAAGAAATACATTAAGATAACTTAATGTTGAACACTCAGGATCATGCAATCAATATTATCCAAAAAAGAGAGATTTAAAGTAATGCTTAACCTTGGAATTAAGTTGGCTAAACAAATGTTAACTGTGAGCTATCAAACCTGACCAACCAAGATGAGTCAGCACTCCCCCCCTTTTTTTTTACTAAATTATTTGCAGCACCCCCTTTAATTACTAAAGAGACATAGCTTAACTATTAAGTTTCTTCTTAGTTCAACAGCATGTACTAGGACTTTCTCACGGGATACATTCAGAAGAATGAGAAAATCAAAAAGACTAGAAGACTAACAAACACTGGGAAAGAGAAAAGGGACTCAAATACAGCTAAGGGTTCATCACTAATTGATCTCCCCTTAACCAACCTTCCAGTTTCTTTGGTTTGAGTAGAATTTTTTAATAATTAGTATATTGCTATAAATAGCATTCCCAACCCATACATAAGACCAGAAAACGAGTGAGCTCACCTCACACTGTCAATGGTAAATCTGCGAGTGATCACAACCTAGCAGTAAAGAAGCAAGGTTATAAAAGGAAACCTCTCATACCTCTACCCCAGTTTTGTCCTCTTCTTTCCCCTACAAAGCAGACATAAGACCAGATATCTGTATTATAAACTAGCTGGTACGGAATTGGGGACAGAAAAAAGTTTGCTGGTATAGGTTTATTGTAGTAATGTAGTCCATTGCGGTCAGCACAACAAAGTATCATTTCTATAAAGCATTCAAGAGGAGAGGAAAATATCTGCGTCTTTGTAATGGGATTTTACTTGAATAAAATAATGTCCTGACAGTGAAAATCCTAAACACAGAAATGACTTAGAAGGAGGTTTCAAAATTTAATTCCCAAAGGCTCTTTAAAAATAAGATATTCATCTTTCTAGAAAGGTTTAGGTAGAGTTGAACCTACAGGGAAGAAGATGGATGAGGCCTCTCCAAACCTATGCAGCCCTAAAACTCTAAAAAGGGCCTTAATTCTGCTCTACTCCACAGAAAGAATAAGATAAATGTGCCATGTATAATTACTATCCTGATCCAACCACAGATGCTGACTTTTGCCATTTGATGGTCATAAAACACCACTTGGTAGTTCCTCTAATATATAAAAAATGCAATTATAAATCTTTTGAATATCAATACCTGCAACAAAACGGGAAGGAGGAGGAAACATCCTCGTTAATAGGAGTAAAATACACATTGTGTGTTCAATAAAAAATTTAGAGTTACTTCTTCAGGAGAAAAATAAACTGTAAGAAAAATAAAACTGAGGAGGTTCCAAGATGGCCAAATAGGAAGAGCTCCAGTCTCCCAGCATGAGCAATGTAGAAGATGAGTGATTTCTGCATTTCCAACTGAGGTTCCTGGTTCATCTCATTGGGACTGGTTGGACACTGGGTGCAGCCCACAGAGGGTGAGCCGAAGCAGGGCGGGGCATCACCTCACCTGAGAAGCGCAAGGGGTCCTAGCAAAGGGAAGCTGTGACAGATGGTACCTGGAAAATCAGGACACTCCCACCATAATACTGAGCTTTTCCAACAGCCGTAGCAAAGGGCACACCAGGAGATTATATCCCGCACCTGGCTTGGAGGGTCCTATGCCCACGGAGTCTCGCTCACTGCTAGCACAGCAGTTTGAGATCGAACTACAAGGTGGCAGCGTGGCTGGGCGATGGGTGTCCACCATTGCTGAGGGTTGAGTAGGCAAAAAGAGCAGCTGGGAAGCTCGAACAGGGTGGAGCACACTGTAGCTCAAGGAGGCCTGCCTGCCTCTGTAGACTCCACCTCTGGGGGCAGGGCATAGCTGAACAAAAGGCAGCAGGAACTTCTGCAGATTTAAACGTCCCTGTCTGACAGCTTTGACGAGAGTAGTGATTCTCCCAGCACAGAGTTTGAGATCTGAGAATGGACAGACTGCCTTCTCAAGTGGGTCCCTGACACCCGAGTAGCCTAACTGGGAGACACCTCCCAGTAGGGGCCGAGTGACACTTCATACAGCCGGGTGCCCCTCTGAGACGAAGCTTCCAGAGGAAGGATCAGGCAGAAACATATGCCGTTCTGCAGTATTTCCTCTTCTGCAGCCTCTGCTGGTGATACCTTGGCAAAAACAGGGGCTGGAGTGGACCTCCATCAAACTCCAACAGACCTGCAGCTGAGGGTCCTGAGAGTTAGAAGGAAAACTAACAAACAGAAAGGACATCCACACCAAAAGCCCATCTGTACATCACCATCATCAAAGACCAAAGGTAGATAAAACCAAAAAGATGGGGAGAAACCAGAGCAGAAAAGTTGAAAATTCTAAAAATCAGAGCGCCTCTTGTCCTCTAAAGGATTGCAGCTCCTTGCCAGCAATGTAACAAAGCCGAATGGAGAATGACTTTGACAAGTTGAGAGAAGACGACTTCAGATGATTGGTAATAACAAACTTCTCGAGGCTAAGGAAGACGTTCAAACCCATAGCAAAGAAGTTAAAACCTTGAAAAAAAGATGAGACAAATGATTAACTACAATAAACGGTGTAGAGAAGTCCTTAAATGACCTGATGGAGCTGAAAATCATGGCATGAGAACTTCATAACACATGCACAAGCTTCAAGAGCTGATTTGATCAAGTAGAAGAAAGGGTATCAGTGATTGAAGATCAAATGAATGAAATGAAGTGAGAAAGTTTAAAGAGTAAACACAAATGAACAAAGCCTCCAAGAAATATAGGACTAAATGGAAAGACCAAATCTACGTCTGATTGGTGTACCTGAAAGTGACAGGGAGAAGGGAACCAAGTTGGAAAACACTCTTCAGGATATTATCCTGAAGAACTTCCCCAACCTAGTGAGGCAGGCCAACATTCAAACTCAGGAAATACAGAGAACACCACAAAGATACTCCTTAAGAAGAGCAACTCCAAGACACATAATGATCAGATTGACCAAAGTTGAAATGAAGGAAAAAGTGTTAAGGGCAGCCAGAGAGAAAGGTCGAGTTACCCACAAAGGGAAGCCCATCAGACTAACAGCGGATCTCTCCGCAGAAACTCTCCAAGCCAGAAGAGAGTAGGGGCCAATATTCAACATTCTTAAAGAAAACAATTTTCAACCCAGAATTTCATATCCAGCCAAACTAAGTTTCATAAGTGAAGGAGAAATAAAATCCTTTACAGACAAGTAAATGCTGAGAGATTTTGTCACCACCAGGCCTGCTTTACAAGAGCTCCTGAAGGAAGCACTAAACACGGAAGGCAACAACCAATACCAGCTACTGCAAAAACATGCCAAACTGTAAAGACCATCAATGCTAGGAAGAAACTGCATCAACTAACCAGCAAAATAACCAGCTAACATATTGACAGGATCAAATTCACACATAACAATATTAACCTTAAATGTCAATGGGCCAAATGTCCCAGTTGAAAGACACAGACTGGCAAATTGGATAAAGAGTCAAGACCCATCAGTGTGCTATATTCAAGAGGCCCATCTCACGTGCAGAGACACACATAGGCTCAAAATAAAGGGACGGAGGAAGATCTACCAAGCAAATGGAAAACAAAAAAAAGGAGGTGTTGCAATCCTAGTCTCTGATAAAACAGACTTTAAACCATCAAAGATCAAAAGAGACAAAGAAGACCATTACGTAATGGTAAAGGGTCCAATTCCTCAAGGAGAACTACAAACCACTGCTCAACGAAATAAAAGAGGACACAAACAAATGGAAGAACATTCCATGCTTATGGATAGGAGGAATCAATACTGTGAAAATGACCTTTCTGCCCAAGGTAATTTATGGATTCAATGCCATCCCCATCATGCTACCAATGACTTTCTTCACAGAATTGGAAAAAACTACTTTAAAGTTCATATGGAACCAAAAAAGACCCTGCATTGCCAAGACAATCCTAAGCCAAAAGAACAAAGCTGGAGGCATCACGCGCCATGACTTCAAACTATACTACAAGGCTACAGTAACCAAAACAGCGTGGTACTGGTACCAAAACAGAGATATAGACCAATGGAACAGAACAGAGTCCTCAGAAATAATACCACACATCTACAACTTTTGACAAACCTGACAAAAACAAGTAATGGGGAAAGAATTCCCTGTTTAATAAATGGTGCTGGGAAAACTGGCTAGCCATATGTAAAAAGCTGAAACTGGATCCCTTCCTTACACCTTATACAAAAATTAATTCAAAATGGATTAAAGACTTAAATGTTAGACCTAAAACCATAAAAACCCTAGAAGAAAACCTAGGCAATACCATTCAGGACATAGACATGGGCAAGGACTTCATGACTAAAACACCAAAAGCAATGGCAACAAAAGCCAAACTTGACAAGTGGGATCTAATTAAATAAAGAGCTTCTGCACAGCAAAAGAAACTACCATCAGAGTGAACAGGCAACCTACAGAATGGGAGAAAATTTTTGCAATCTACCCATCTGACAAAAGGCTAATATCCAGAATCTACAAAGAACTTAAACAAATTTACAAGAAAAAAATCAAACAACCCCATCAACAACGGGGCAAAGGATATGAACAGACACTCCTCAAAAGAAGACATTTATGCAGCCAACAGACACATGAAAAAATGCTCATCATCACTGGCCATCAGAGAAATGCAAATCAAAACCACAATGAGATACCATCTCACTCCAGTTAGAAGGTTGATCATTAAAAAGTTGGGAAACAACAGGTGCTGGAGAGGATGTGGAGAAATAGGAATGCTTTTACACTGTTGGTGGGGCTGTAAACTAGTTCATCCATTGTGGAAGACAGTGTGGCAATTCCTCAGGGATCTAGAACTAGAAATACCATTTGACCAACTCATCCCATTACTGGGTATATACCCAAATGATTATAAATCATGCTGCTATAAAGACACATGCACACGTATGTTTATTGCGGCACTATTCACAATAGCAAAGACTTGGAACCAACCCCAATGTCCAATGATAGACTGGATTAAGAAAATGTGGCTCATATACACCATGGAATACTATACAGCCATAAAAAAGGATGAGTTTATGTCCTTTGTAGGGACATGGATGAAGCTAGAAACCATCATTCTGAGCAAACTATTGCAAGGATAGAAAACCAAACACTGCATGTTCTCACTCATAGGTAGGAATTGAACAACGAGAATACTTGGACACAGGGTGGGAAACATCACACAGTGGGGCCTGTCGTGGGGTGGGGGAAGTGGGGAGGGATAGCATTAGGAGATATACCTAATGTAAATGATGAGTTAACAGGTTCAGCACACCAATATGGCAGATGTATACATATGTAACAAACCTGCACATTGTACACATGTACCATAGAACTTAAAGTATAATAATAAGAAAAAAGAAAACGAAAACTAACTTGTTTTATTTTGTCTATTCTTCTGACAGAAGTGATGGCCCCCTCTCCTCAACCACAAAAAAAAAAAAAAAAAAAGAAAAAAGAAAAAGAAAACAGAAACCTTAGTGAGAAGAAGTTTCTAAAAGGACACACTGGGAGTCATAATGAGCTTTGGAAAAACAGTGGCTTTTCAGGAACTAATATCCTATTAGGCCTATGTCAACAGAGAGTTATCTGTGTTATTTGTATGTAGTTCAATGTTCTTAGAGATTTAGGGATACTTTACCTGTCTCTGGGCCTCAAAAGGTTTTTATCAGCTCTTTTCCTGCAGCCAGGAAGAGAGTAATCAAGTCATAACAAGCACCACGGTCCTACTTCAGAACCAATGCTGGCTACTCTAGACCTGAGTCTCAACTCTCAGCCAGCTGCTTTCTTTGTCCTGCCTACTTAAAATGACCCTGTATTTTGGGCTAGTCTTATATTTCTTTGATTTGCCTCCTATTCAAATGCTTATTCATTTTATCTTATTTAACAAACACTGACATGGATACTGTTTTAAGCACTTTATAAATATCAACATATTTTATCATCAAAACAACCTTATGATGGAGGCTCTATATCCTTATTTTACAGATTTAAAAGCTTAGGCTTAAAGAATGTTAACTAACTGACCCAAAGACCATGCTGCGGGTAAATGGTAGAGCAGAGATTAGAACCCCGGGCAGCTCAAGAGTCCATGCTTTTAAGCTATTATGCTATGCTGTCTTCCTAAAAGAGAGAAGTGACAGTTGTTGGTGTACTGATTATCCTAAAGATGCCTTTCTTTTCTTTTTTCTTTTTTTAAAAAACAATAATAATATTGAAGTTATAATTCCTTAAAGGCAAACAGCAGCACATATCCTAACTTTGTTTACATGATGCAAACTTACAACATATCACACGACGGGCCTTTTTAGCACAGTTGTTGGTAATAAAGCTTTGCATATCCCTGTGGTCAGGAGTGGTCAGAAACAGTACTTTGCAAATCATCTTATTTCTCATCCCTTTATCAAATCAACCCTCTTTTATAAATAGAAGAGTGTGGATTTCATTTCCAGTGATTTTTCTATTACAGATTCAACAAGTGTTTCTCTGGATTCCATCAGCCTGAGGATTAAAATTGAGGTATCTGATCACAACAAAGGCAACAAGAACCTCAACCCACCCTCCTCCACCAAATCTTAGAACTCCAGGTTTTCCCATTCTCTCCTGAGCCAGGCAGGATCTCTTCTGCATCTGTTAACTGCTTCCCCTACCACAGGAGTGGGCTGAGCAGCTTCTCACCTTCAGTCTCCTCCAGGGGCCTACTTCTTTCCTGTAGGAGTTATGATTTGAGTATGATTTCACTAATGGAGCAAGTCAGCTTCCTTAAAAGGCGTATTTGCAACATTTCTCTCATTTTCTCTGACAGCCCTCCTTACCAGCATAGCAGTGGCTGAATTAACTGCTCTTGATCTGTCAATTCCAAGACTCTGCCAGTCTCACGCAGACTTCTCCTTTCCCAAATCACTGTCTCACTTGCAAATCCTAACCACCACCCTTTCAACACTCCATTTCAAGCTACCCAGTTACTAAAACTAGAAAGGAAAACAGCCTTTTTCTTTCTTTTCCTCTATCCCCACATCTAATCCATGGGCAAGCCCTGTTGACTCTATCTTCAAATTACAACCAAAATCCTTCCACTTCCCTTCACTTCCATTGTTACCATTCTAATCCAAGATCACATTATCTCTTCCTTGGAAAAAGGCAGTAGCCTCCCCACCAATATTTCTGCTTCCACTGCTGATCTCTTTCAATCCAGTGTCCACTCTGCAGACAGTAATCATGTTAAAGCACAATTTGATAGGTTGCACTCCAGTTTAATAATCCCACAATAGCTTTTCACTGCACTCAGAAAAAAATCCACATTCCTTACATGGCTTATAAATCCCAATCTGCATAATCTGGCCTCTGCCAATATTTCACACTGCCCATACTTTCCCTTGGTTCCTAAGAAAGGCCAAATACTTCTTATTTTAGGGCTTTTGAATTTGCCTTTTTCTCTGTCTGAATGCTGTTTCTCTCCTGGCTCTTTGTGTGGATAGATCCTTCTCATCTATAAGTCTCAGTTTAAATGTTATCTCCTCAAAGAGGAGTTCTAACCATCCTACCATGAGTATCCTTTCTGTCATTACTATCTTTTTTCTCACTATCCTCTTTATTTCTTTCTTTCTGGTTATTACCATCTGATATTTTCTCAGCAATTTTTGAAATCTGTTGCCTGCCTCTCCCAGTAGGACTATGTACTCTAGGAAGGCAGGGAATTGTATCTATTCATAACTCTATCTCCAGTGCCTAGAACCTCAGAACATATTTGTGTGAGTGAGAAGCTGTTATTCACTGCAGTGCACAGAGGATGCCTCTGCTACAGTGTTAAACCTCTTAATGAAACTTGGGCCTTCCTAAAGTTGCCCTTCTCTATTGCTATACTGGGCATTAAATCCCTTTCCACTGGGGCTACAGCAGTACCAAGTATTTCCTTCATCCCATCCCTAGAGGCCAGGAACATATGACTCATTTCTCCATTTCTCTCCTCACTATCTAGAGGATGGTGAATCTTTTCACCTTCTTTCTTTTTTATTTTGGTGTGGAGGGCAAAGAGGAGGGTAGGAATCCCCTTTACCAGATAAAATCTTCATCTTTTTCTACCTGCATGCGTTTGCAGGAGTCAAGATTTCTCTCCCCCACTGCAAAACACTTTTGTTTCCACCTTAAGCCACGTTTCATATGCCCAAAACTTCAATGTATACCCTTCCCTTCTGCTCTGAAAAAGGGCATACTGGAAGTCACTGTTCTGTGGGCTAAAGAAAAAAATCAGAGAATAATAGAAGTCTAAAGAAATCCACATATTCCCTCAATAAAATCATACCCAGGTCTCCAAGAAGACACAATGGAAGAAAACTCTATATGTAGGAGAATAGAAGTTGGGGTTGAGAGGGGTGCCTAGACTTCAGAGTTCTGAGCCCTTATCTCTATGTAGAAATATTCCTAAATTACCATCCTTAGAAAATTTGAGTATGATTTCACTAATGGAGCAAGTCAGCTTCCTCAAAAGGCCTACTTGCAACATTTCCATGGCAACCTGGGGCAAACATGACATTGCTTAGTGTTCACATAAAGGAGAGGCAGCTACAGTGCAAACAATGCAAGCGAGAAAATAAAAGAGAGACTGAGAAGGAGAATGAGAAAGGCAGAGAAAATGAGGGAACAAAAGAGAGAGAATGAGAGCAAGAGAATGAGAGAAAGTAAGTGGGGGAAGGAAGAGGGAGAGGAGGGTAAGAAGAGGAAGGCAGTAGGAGAAGGAGGGAAGGAGTGGAAGATCTTCATTTTCTTTTTCTTTTTTTTCTTGAGATGGAGTCTCGCTCTGTCACCCAGGTTAGAGTGCAGTGGTGTGATCTTGGCTCACTGCAACCTTTTCCTCCGGGTTCAAGTGATTCTTCTGCCTCAGCCTCTTCAGTAGCTGGGATTACAGGCACCGACCACCACGCCTGGCTAGTAATTCCATTTTTAGTAGAGATGAGATTTCACCATGTTGACCAGGCTGGTCTCAAACCCCTGACCTCAGGTGATCCACCCACCTCAGCCTCTGAAAGTGCTGGGATTACAGGTGTGAGCCACTGTGCCCAGTCAGAAGATCTTCATTTTTATAATTTAGTTTTTATGATTGAGTTTTCTGGAGCACTAAATATTTTGGAACACTGATAAGTCAACTCCACTAGTGAGGCTTTTAGTATTTTATTTGCAGGGTCTCTTTTTTCTTAACGAGCAAAGAAAAGACTGCTTCGATGAACCAGAACACAGGAGAGCCAAAGTAAAATGATTTTTGAAGCTCATAGCCATTTTTTGGTTTTGTTTTTTGTGACAGCTGACATTGAAGGCTAATGGGAGGTAGGACTTGGGATCATTAACTTGCAAGATCACCAATCCCAAGTACTATCAACTACAAGAACTGCCTTTTTACCGAAGATTCTTTTATTCTATTTTCCCAAAAAGACCCAAGTTTTGAAGATTTAATTTCCTAGACAAATGGCATCTATTAATGAACTATTCTTTAGGTTTCATCAGTCAAAAACATACATAGCTACCCATCAGAACTTGTGATCAGCCTGAAATAATGAGTGTTATCATGAATGACAGAATTTCAAGGTAAAGCATAGAAACTGGATATGTTAATCAGTATGTGAAAACTGCTCCAGATACCCATCCCTGCCCTTCGCTGACCCCAGATGAATTAAGTGTGATGTAAGAATCCCACACATCTATCTGTCCAATGAAAAAAATTTAAGTAATAGAGAAATATACCTTCTCTCTATCCATTGAAAAATAATTTGAAGTCCAAAGCAAAGAGGAAAAGGAGATAGTAGCAGATATGATGCTACCTGGACCCGACTTCAGGCAGAGTGAGAGAGAGGAAAGGACATAGGCTCAGAGTAGGCAGACCTGGGTAACAACTGCCAAATTCTATAACAGCCTGTGCCCGCAGGCAAGTTATTAAGTTTCAATTCTTTATCTGAAAATGAGGATGATACCACCTAATTTAAAGCACCATTATAAAGATCAAATGAGAAGTACATAAAGCACCTCGCAGCACTAACTCCAATCAACCCTTGCTACTCTAAACCACAATGTCTTTTTGCTTAACCAAAACATCCTCCTCTCTTGAAGACCACCTGCTGGCTGGTAAAACCAATAGATGGATACCATTTGGGGGTTTAAGCCCATAGTACTACTTTAGCTTCTTGCGTTCTTTCACCAAAGTATTATCTAATATGAAACCTTTAATTACTTGTTCCTCCCGTTAATCTTCTGGGTGCAAAGATACACTGTAGTATCTTTACAACATTGCCTTTAAAAGTTTTAGTAGTAGAGCCTTGCATTTAGTCTATGACCAATGATTTCAGTGCTAATTCCAATGATAAACCCTGTGGGAAACACAGGGCTTCAGAGTCAGGCACTCTGGGTGAGAATTCCACATCTGTTCCTGGCCTTCTACATAATCTTAGACAAGATACTTCACTTTTTTGAGCCTCAGTTTCATTCCTCTATAAAACTGGAATATAATACCTATTTTGGAATGTTTCTGTGATAATTAAAATGAGATAATGTGGGGAAAAGGTTTAGAATTTAGAACAATGCCTTGGCACATAGATATTCAGAAACAGGTTGCCAGTGCTATTATATCACCTTGATATGCTGAGGAGTATTAAAGTAAAGCACCAATGCACTGTTCTCCTGACAGAGAACATCATACAGGGAAGGTTTGAAGACTCAAAGAAGGATATCCAAGTCAGCAGGAGGCATCCACTTGCTTCTTCATCAGATATTACTGATATCATATCACTTGAGCACAGATAAGTAATTAAACTTATCTTGTAACACCAAAAGAAGACTCTGAGAACATTACATAATAGCCTTTAAATCTGGTATCTCATAAAATGTCTCCATCCCACATAGCATGAAGTTTAAGTTCATTGATTCAGACCAGATGGAAATGAAATACATTTCCAAAATTAGCCACCTTAACTATTTCCAGATCTTTATAAATAGAAACAGGCTGTGGACGTCTACTAATGCCTGGATATTGAACTCATTTACCTACCTAGCTTGAACTACCCTAAGAGTTCAATGTGGGCAGTTAACACTATCTTTGGTTTTACCTCAATTTTTAAATTTACCCAATTGTAGAGAACTATTAGCACAATTTTCCCTTGGATGCTGGTGGAGGAGGACATTAGATACAGACGAGACAAGTGGTATCATGGTGTGACACTAACAGCACTTAATGGAAGTCAGAGATGAACTTGTTACATAATCTTAGCTCAGGGAATCAGCTCTATGTACCTAATTTTGCTCGTGATTGACACAGGTGATCTCTTCCAGCTCTGAAGTTCTATCATCCTAAGTTTGCACATTAATACAAACAAATGAGAGTTCATACATACAAAAACCCAACTACTACATAATGTTTAATATCCAGCAGTATCTGTTGGGAGCAAGCCCCCCAAAATCTGGCAATAAACTGGCCCCAAAACTTACCATAAAAAAAAATCTCTGCAGCACTATAACATGTTCTTAACAGCCCTAAAGCCCAAGCTGGAAGGTTGTGGGTTTACAGGAATGAGGGCAAGGAACACCTGGCCCACCCAGGGTGGAAAACCACTTAAAGGCATTCTTAAGCCACAAACAATTAGCATGAGCAAACTGTGTCTTAAGGGCGTGTTCCTGCTGCAGTTAATTTGGCCCATCCCTTTGTTTCCCATAAGGGATACTTTTAGTTAATTTAATATCTATAGAAACAATGCTAATGACTGGTTTGCTGTTAAGAAATATGTGGGTAAATCTCTGTTCGGGGTTCTCAGCTCTGAAGGCTGTGAGACCACTGATTCCCCACTTCACACCTCTATATTTCTGTGTGTGTGTCTTTAATTCCTCTAGTGCCACTGGGTTAGGGTCTTCCCAATGGAGCTGGTCTCGGCAAGTGGCGTCCATTAATGGAGGCTCGACTGCAGGTTGAAGGGTTGCCGCAGTGACGGTTAGAATGGAAAACTAGCTGGAGGACACCCGAGTACTCTTAAAGCAATCCCTGTGGTGAATAAGAAGGGGAGCTCGGAAGTGTCAGGGTAACAATGGGGCAAGTTTGGGGTCTGGTTCGTTCTACCTTGGAACTTTTTCACACTGATAATGAGGAAGAACAAGAGTGTAACAGAAAAGGTTACAGAGCATGTTTATTTGCCAGCTAAAGCTAAAGTGGCAAAGGAAGGAGAGGTTCATCCCTACCCTTCTGCACCCCCTCCTCATTATTTTGAAGAAAATGACCCCCTAGATCTTTCTTTTCCGGAGGACACTGGGTGAAAAGTGGTTGCCCCATTGACTGTTCGAGCAGCGCCTCGAGCTCTTAGTTCTATTCAGGCAGGAATTCAGCAAGCTAGATGAGAGGGAGATTTAGAGGCTTGGAGGACCTGTTAGAATATACCCCCCCAGATCAAGAGGGAAATATTATAGCTACATTTGCGCCTTTTCCTTTTAAATTATTCAAATAATTAAAACAAGTAATAAGTCAGTATGGACCAGGTTCTCCTTTTGTAATGGGACTGTTAAAGAAGGTTACTGTTTCCAGTCGAATGATTCCTACTGACTGGGACGCTCTTAACTCAAGCTTGTCTAACTCCTGCTCTGTTCTTACAATTTAAAACTTGGTGGGCAGATGAAGCTTCCATTCAGGCTCCTCACAATGCTCAGGCCCAACCTTAAATTAATATAACTGCAGACCAACTTTTGGGGGTTGGTGGCTGGGCTGGTTTAGATGCACAACTGGTCATGCAGGATGATGCCATAGAACAGCTTAGAGGAGTGTGCATTAGAGCTTGGGAAAAAATCACTTCAGGTAGGGAACAATACCCTTCCTTTAGTGCTATAAAACAGGGACCTAGAGAACCATAGGTTGATTTTATAGCTTGGTTACAGGAGTCTCTTAAAAAGATGATTGCAGATTCGGCTGCTCAGGATATAGTGTTGCAGTTATTAGCTTTCGACAATGCTAATCCCGATTGCCAGGCTGCTCTGTGACCTATCAGAGGGAAAGCACATTTAGTTGCTTATATCAAGGCCTGTGATGGTATCGAGGTAATCTGCATAAAGCTACTTTGTTGGCACAGGCAATGGCAGGACTGAGAGTGGATAAAGGAAATACTCCATTTCCTGGAGCTTGTTTTAACTGTGGGAAGCATGGTCATACTGAAAAAGAATGTAGAAAAAATCAGTCAGTCAGGCTGCCAGATATGGGAAAAAAGAAAACTGTTGAGCCTGAAATACGTCCAAAATGTAAAAAAGGAAAACACTGGCCTAGTCAGTGTCACTCTAAGTTTGATAAAGATGGGAACCCAATTTTGGGAAATGCCATGAGGGGCCTGTCCTGGGCCCCATTCTAAACCGGGGCATTTCCAGCTGAGGCCATTCCCTCACCCCTGTACAATATCTGTCCCCCGCCACAGGCGGTAGTGCCGCAGTAGATTTATGCTGCACAAAAGCTGTGAGCCTTCTGCCTGGGGAACCCCCACAAAACGTCCCAACAGGAGTCTGTGGACCCTTGCCAGCAGGGACAATAGGATTACTTTTAGGAAGGTCTAGTGTAAGTTTAAAAAGCATACAAATACATACAGGAGTCATTGATTCAGATTACAATGGGGAAATTCAAATTGTTATATCTACTTCTGTTCCCTGGAAAGCAGAACCGGGAGAGCGCATAGCACAGCTCCTGATTGTGCCATATGTGGGAATGGGGAAAAGTGAAATTAAGCAAACAGGAGGATTTAGAAGCACAAATAAACAAGGCAAAGCAGCTTATTGGGTAAATCAAATTACTGATAGACGTCCTACCTGTGAAATAACTATTCAAGGAAAGAAATTTAAAGGTTTGATAGATACAGGAGCAGACATTTCAATCATTTCTCTACAGCACTGGCCTTCCACGTGGCCAATTCAACCTGCTGAATTTAACGTGGTTGGAGTTGGTAAAGTCACTGAAGTATATCAAAGTAGGTATATTTTGCATTGTGAGGGGCCCGATGGACAACCTGGGACTATTCAACCAATTATAACTTCTATACCTGTAAATTTATGGGGAAGAGATTTATTACAATGGGGAGCACAAGTTCTAATTCCAGAACAATTATATAGCACTCAAAGTCAACATACAATGCATGAAATGGGGTATGTCCCTGGTATGGGACTAGAAAAAAAATTGCAAGGTTTGAAAGAACCACTTCAAGCGGAAAAACACAGTTCCCACCAAAGATTAGGAAAAAATTTTTGATGGTGGCCATTGTTAAGCCTCCAGAACCTATATCTTTGACATGGTTTACAGATAAGCCAATTTGGATAGAACAATGGCCGCTAAGTAAAGAAAAACTGGAGGCTTTAGAGAAATTAGTTGCTGAACAATTAGAAAATGGGCACATAGCTCCAACATTTTCTCCTTCGAATTCTCCAGTTTTCATAATTAAGAAAAAGTTAGTAAAATGGAGAATGTTAACTGACTTAAGAGCCATCAATTCAGTTATACAACCTGTATATGGGGGCATTACAGCCAGGATTGCCTTCTCCTGCTGTAATTCCAAAAAATTGGCCTTTAATAGTCATAGATTCAAAAGACAGTTTCTTTACTATCCCCTTAGCAAGACTGTGAACGGTTTGCATTTACAATTCCTGCAGTAAACAACCTGCAGCCTGCTAAACGTTATCATTGGAAAGTGTTGCCACAGGGCATGTTAAACAGTCCTACTACTTGCCAGACGTATGTGGGGCAAGCAATTGAACCTACTCATAAAAAATTTTCACAGTGTTACATTATTCACTATACGGATGATATACTTTGTGCTGCCCCCACTCGAGAAATATTACTCCAATGTTATGATCACTTGCAAAATTTGATTTCTCGCACTGGTTTAATTATAGCTCCTGACAAAATTCAGACTACTCCTCCTTACTCCTACTTGGGGACCTTAGTAAATGACACTACCACTGTGCCACAGAAAGTAATCATACGTAGGGATAAATTAAAAACATTAAATGATTTTCAAAAATTACTAGGGGATATTAATTGGATATGACCTGCTCTAGGCATTCCTACCTATGCCATGAGTAATCTGTTTTCTATCCTTAGAGGAAATCCTAGTCTCACTAGCCCTCAGCAATTAACAAAGGAGGTGGAGGCAGACTTAACAACTGATTGAGAAGCAAGTCCATAAAGCTCAGATAAATAGAATAGATCCAGAGAAGACTCTAGATTTGCTAATGTTTTCAACTCAGCATTCGCCTACTGGTGTTATTGTCCAAGAACAGGACTTAGTAGAGTGGCTTTTTCTTCCACATACTAATTCACAGACTCTAACTCCTTATTTAGATCAAATCTCTACTATGATAGGGATTAGGAGAACTCGATTGTTAAATTACATGGATATGATCCTGGAAAAATTATTGTCCCTCTCATGAAGGCACAAATACAGCAAGCTTTTATAAATAGTCTTACTTGGCAAACCCATTTAGCTGTCTTCGTGGGTATTCTCAATAATCATTTTCCTAAAATGAAGCTGTTTCAGGTTTTGAAATTAACTAATTGGATTCTCCCTAAAATAACTAAATTTAAATCAATTGAAGGTGCTGAGAATGTTTTTACAGACGGGTCTAGTAATGGTAAAGCTTCTTATTCTGGCTCAAAAAGTAAAGTTTTTCAGACGCCCTATACTTCAGCTCAAAAAGTGGAGCTTGTACCTGTAATTGAGGTATTGACTGCTTTCGATATACCTATTAATGTGATTTCTGATTCTTCATATGTGGTTCATTCCACACAGTTAATTGAAAATTCTCAGTTACAACTTCATACAGAGGAACAACTGATGACTTTATTTACCCAATTGCAAACAGCAGTTAGGAGTAGAATGCACCCTTTTTACATCACTCACATTAGAGCTCATACACCTCTTCCAGGACCTTTGACACCCGTTGAACACAGCCACCCACCTGGGGACAAATCAAGAAGCTGTCACAGATGGCGGAAGAAAATCTGAGGAAAGCGGGACAACCAGTCACAATGAATAATTTAATGGTAGCTATGATAGTGGTTATCACCACTGCTGTGAGCATTCCTTCAATAAGGGCTGGTAATAATGCCTGGATGCAATCACTGTGACACAGTTACACATGCTTTCTGATCTCGGTATTTACCATAATAAATCTGCTCCTATAATTCAGGCATATCGCCCTTAAAAACCTATTTGTAAACAGAATTGGACCCAGTTAGAAAAAATGCATGTACTTGTTTAGGAAGACTGCATTGCAGAACAGGCAGAAGTGCTGCGCAATGATTCCTAAGGAATCATTATTAATTGGTCCCCTAAGGGGACGTTTAGCTTGAATTGCACCTCTCCGTCTGTGTGCCACGGCCACACTATGTTCAGATGATCTGAACAAAACAGTCAGATGGTAGAAATCATAAAAAGCATGGCAAAAGTTCCTATTATCTGGAACCATGGTGGTATAGTGGCACCTCAACCTCAAATGATATGGCTTGCTCTAGGAGCTAAACATAAGGATTTGTAGAAACTATTAAACGCTCTTATAAGATCAAAATTTGGGAAAAAATAAAAAAGCAGCTAGAAGGACACTCCACAAACTTGTTTTAGAATACAGCAAAATTAAAAGAACAAATATTTAAAGCATCCCAGGCACACCTGACCTTAATGCCAGAAACTGAAGTGCTTAAAGGAGCTGCAGACAAATTAGCAGCTAGTAGCCAATTGAAATGGATAAAAACACTTGGAAGCTCTGTGATTTCAATGACGATTGTGCTTTTAATCTATGTTGTTTGTCTTTGTATAGTCTGCAGATGCGGATCCCGATTCCTGCGAGAAGTAGTTAACCGTGACAAAGCTGCCCTTGCTTTTATCTTTTTGCAAATCAAAGAAGGGAGAAATGTTGGGAGCAAGCCCCCCAAATCTGGCCATAAACTGGCCCCAAAACTGGCCATAAATAAAATCTCTGCAGCACTATAACATGTTTTTAATGGCCCTAATGCCCAAGCTGGAAGGTTTTGGGTTTACGGGAATGAGGGCAAGGAACACCTGGTCCACCCAGGGCAGAAAACCACTTAAAGGCATTCTTAAGCCACAAACAATTAGCATGAGCAAACTGTATCTTAAGGGCGTGTTCCTGCTGCAGTTAATTTGGCCCATCCCTTTGTTTCCCATAAGGGATACTTTTAGTTAATTTAATATCGATAGAAACAATGCTAATGACTCGTATGCTGTTAAGAAATATGTGGGTAAATCTCTGTTCGGGGATCTCAGCTCTGAAAGCTGTGAGACCACTGATTTCCCACTGCACACCTCTATATTTCTGTGTGTGTGTGTCTTTAATTCCTCTAGTGCCGCTGGATTAGGGTCCCTCTGACTGAGCTGGTCTCAGCAAGTATCTACTAAATATTGTGGTCCGGTCCTCTTCCATATCTGTACCATAAGCAAGTCTTAGACAATTTCCTCAATGATACATGGGAAGTAGTAGTAGTAGTACTAGCAATGGCGGAAGTGGTGATGGTGGTGGTAGCAGTGGCTAAAACTTATTTGAGCTTCCTATTGGCCATATTCTGTTATAAACACTTAACAAACATTTAACTCAATTCTCACAAAAACTGTAAAAGAGAAGTACTTGTATTAGTTCTACTTTGTAGAGAAAAATGCAGTCTTGCCTTAACCAGTGGAGAGCCAGAATTCAAATCTCAAGTCTCAGCTCCTACCCAGGTAAAGAAAAAAAAAAGGAGATGAAGAGAACTGGACTGGGAATCTCACTTACAGCCGGGATGTAGTAAAAGGACCACATTTATCCTTCTTCCTTAAACAACTGGAAAGCCATAAAAAATATCAAACAACATTTATTTCAGATATTACACAACAGGTAGCACTGGACTGTGACCCCTAAGAAAACAGAAACAAACTAGGTAAGCCCAATTATTGCCCTAGTTTATGGCATAGGAGTACTATCCAGGCCACAGGCAAGAAAAGAAAACTGTAACAGAGCATGGTGAATATTTGGCTGATTACCCAATCTGCATCTACGTGAGAGGGAGCTACCAAAAGCTGAGGAAAAGAACCATCAGAAAAACAATATGGGGAATGACTTCCAGGATAGTGGCATGAAGTGCTGGACAGACTCTCAATCTAGTTAAACAACCACAGTTTGTGAAAAATTATAAAAAAGCAACAATTGCTAAAAGTCTTTGGAAACTGTCCTAAAAGCATACAGAAAATGAAGAAATATTTCTTCAAGAAAATCTACTACATTTTGGTAGCAGCAATGTCAGTCTGTGACATTTAAGACACGATTCATCTCCTGCCTCTCTTACCCAGATCAGTGTCACAGAAACTCTACTTTGGGCAGTTACAGCAAAAAACACAGAGTTCCATCTCCCTCCAGCTCACAGCCTAGGATTACAGTGTCACACGGGGTAGGGTAGGATGCCAACATTTCTTACCTACACCCAAACCTGTGTTTCATAAACTCTAATCCAGGTGGGCATGGCTCTTACTCTACACAGTTACCACTTGTAGAACAGAAGCTCTACCCAAGGCATGGACGGCCAAGAATACCGGGCCTCAAATACCCTTATCTCAGCTCACTCATAAGGCAAGATTCTACACCAGGAGAAAAGTTGGGAAACCCAAAAGCTGCCAACCCCATCAATAAAGTAGGGGGTGTAACTGCAAGAAAAGCAGGCTACTGTCTAAGCTGCCAGCTCTGGAGGAGTAATGCAGATGTTTTCCCCAGGGGGCAGGAAGACCATAAGAACAGAAGACTCCAAAACTCTCCCCTAAGTAACTGACTTTATATGGAACAGAGCATGAGGAAGTTCAGGCCTCAGAGCCCTGTGGAAACAAAGGAGATTTTGGTGGTGAGTAATTAAGAAAGGGCTGGTTACTTTATGACAGCAACAAGCTAAACCATACATCGGCTAGATGCATATGTAAGAGAATCAGGGAACGACACATGCTTAGATGTGTTCCAAGAGGTCTCTTGCAATTAGAGTAAACTTCAAATACTAGTTTCAAAACTATCTATACAAAAGGTGCTTAATTAAATTGGGTCAGATTGAGCAATTTATGCCCCATAAATTGACAAAAACAATTTAACAACCAGCTGGCAACTAATGTTAGCTAATAGCTGACTATGTATGATACCAATAGACTGACAACAGAGAGATCAGAGAAATAAACCATCAAATAGAGCCCTGATAAAAACCAATGCCATCCCAAGGTGACTGTGCACATAAGAAACCTTGTGCCTTCTGAGGTGACATCAGAGGCTTCATACTATAGGGAAGGTAGACTTCACTGAACTAGTACATCCAAATCACTAAACAACTAACAAACAATAACAACAAACCTTGAACTGGGGAAGGGGGTGGTAAATAGTATCCAGATTGCTATATTATCAAAAATACCCACTTTTCAACAAAAAATTACAAAACATGCAAAGAATGGGTAAAGTGTGACTCATGCACAGCTTTTTAAAAAGTAGGCAAGAGAAACTGTCTTAGGGAAGCTCAGGTATTAGACTTGGTAGACAAAGTCTTCAAAGCAACTATTATAAATATGTTCAAAAAACTAAAGAAAACCATGGCTAAAGAAGTAAAGGAAACTATGATAACAATGCCTCATCAAATACAGAATCCCAATAATACACAGAAATTCCATCTAATATACTACATATATATATATGAGAAATAGAAGAAATATATATATGGAACTTGTAGAGTTGAAAAGTGCAATAACTAAAATGAAAAATTCATTAGAGGAGTTCAACAGTAGATTTGACAGGCAGAAGAACGAATCAGCAAATCTGAAGACAGATCAACAGATTATGCAATCCAAGATCAGAAAGAAAAGAAAGAATGAAGAATAATTAACAGAGCCTCAGAGCAATGCAGGCCTCCATTAAATACACTGAATAAATGTAATGGAGTACCAGAGGGAGATGAGAGAGAAAAAGGCAGAAAAATTGTTAGAAAAAAATAATGTTAAAAAGCATCCTAAATTTGGTGAAAAACATTAACCTACAAATACAAAAAGCTCAACAAACTCCAAACAAGATAAAATCAATGAGATCTACACCCAAACACATCATAGCAGAAATGCTGAAAGACAAAGTTAAAATCTTGAAAGTAACTAGAGAAAAACAACTCATTACATACAAGGGAACCCAATAGGTTTAACAGCTGACTTCCCATCAGAGACAATGGAGGTTAAAAGGCAACAGAGTGATATTTTCAAGGTAATGAAAGGAAACAAACAAAACACCATCAACCAAGAATATTTTATCCAGAAAAAAAACTTTCAAAAATGATGATGATATAGATAGTCCTATATAAACAAAGACAGATAATGTGTTGCTAGCATACATGACCTATAAGAAATACTAAAGAAACTCTTCAGGCTAAAAAAACCTGATTCTTGGTGGTAATTTGATCCCACACAGAAAAACAGTGTTTTGTAAAGGTAATCATACACTTAGAAAGACAGTAAAATGTATGTTTCTTCTTTCTTCTTTGAACTAATTTAATTATATAAAACAATAGGTATATAATTGAATTATTAGACTTATTACATATAGAAATATATTAATTTGACAATAACAGCACCACAGAGGTGGGTGAGAACAAGCTGTACTGAAGTAAGGCAATGATAGCAAGTGGTAACTTGAATCTACAAGAAAAAATAAAGAGAACCAGAAAAGGCAATTTAAAGTTTAATATAATAGATTCTACATAAATGTAATTGCTCTTCTTTGTTCTCTCAGCTTCTTTAAAATATATAAATTATATAAGGTAATACATATAACAATGTATTGCTTGATTTGTAATATATATGTGCATGTGTGTTGTACATGTGTTTGTGTGTGTGTAATATGTATCACAATAAAAGCACCAAAAGTCGGGAGGGACTAGACCTATCTCGGAGTAAAGTGTCTATATCTCACTAAAATTAAGCTAGTAAAAAAATGAATTAGATTATGATAAATTAAGACATATATGGTAAGCCGTACAGCAACCACTGTGAAAGTGATTAAAAATATATAGTGAAAAAAATCATAAAAGGAATTAAAATGTTATGCCAGAAAAATATTTATTTAATTCAAAAGAAAACAGAAGTAAAAATACAGGAACAAAGACGACAAAAGATATAGAGGGTCAAAAGCAAAGTGGCAGATATAAATCCAACTACATCAACAATAAAATTTAATATGACTAAACAATCCAATCAAAAGTGAGAGATTATCAGACTGATTTTAAAAAATAAGGTTAAACTATAAGCTGTCTGTAAGACAGATATTTTAGATTAAAAAATACAAATTGGTTGAAAGTAAAATAATGGAAAAGATATAGCATGTAAGCAGCAACCATAAAAATGTTGGAGTGGCAATATTAATGTCAAACAAAACATACTTTAAGACAAAATGTTTACCAAAGATAAACAGGGATATTATGCAGTGATTAAATGATCAATCCATTAGGAAGACATAGCAATTAAAAATTATGTACATACAACACACCCCAAAATACATGAAGCAAAATCCAACAAAATTGAAGAATGAAACAGACAGCTCAACAGCAATAGCTGGAAACTTCAATACCTCACTTTCAGTAATGAATAGAAAAACTAGGCAGAAGACCAAGAGGATATGGAAGACTTCAACAAAATTATAAACCAAATATACCTTACAGACATCGATATAACACTCTACCCAACAACAGTATAATGTATATTCTTCTGAAATGCACATGGAATATTCTCCAGGCTAGACCATATGCTAGGCCATAAAACAACCCTCACTAAATTTAAATGAACATAAATCATACAAAGTATGTTTTCTGACTAGAATGGAATAAAATTAGCAATCAATAACAGAAATAAAGTTGGGAAATTAAAAATATGTGTAAATTAAGTAGCATACTCCTAAATAACCAATAGGTCAATAAAAAAAATCAAACTGGAAATTAGAAAATATTTTGAGATAAATAAAAATGAAGACAACATACCAAAACTTATGAGATGCAGCTAAAATAGTGCTTAAAGGGATGTTTACAGCTGTAAATGTATATATTTTAAAAGAAGAAAGATCTGAAATCAATAACCTTCTACCTTAAGACACTCTAAAAAGAGCAAACTAAACCTAAAGCAAGCAGAAGGAATTAAAAAAGATTAGGACAGAGATTAATGAAATCATGAAAACAATAGAGAAAACTCAATAAAACCGGAAGTTGAGTCTTTGAAAACATCTACAAAATTGAGAATTAGCTAGACTCAACAAGCAAAACAGAAAGAAGAATCAAATTACCAAAACCAGGAAAGAAATAGGGAACATCACCACTGACATTACAGAAATAAAAAAGGAAAGCTCTGAAGATTAAAAATACAATATCTAAATTTAAAAGAATACTAGATGGGATTAAGAACAGATTAGACACTGCAGAAAAAGATTAGCAAACTTAAAGACTAAGCAACAGAAACCATTCAAAATGAAGCATAGAGAGAAAAAGACTGAAAATAAGTGAACAGAGCATTGGAACCCCCAAAGGACATAAAGGCAAAAAATAATTCGACGAAATAATGACCAAAAATTTACCAATCTATTGAAAATTATAAAGTTGATCATTAAAAAAAGTCAACAAACCTCAAGCAAGATAAACACAGTGAAAACCACACTAAGGCATACCATAACCTAATTCCTTTAAACCAGTGATAAAGAGAAAATGCTAAAAGCAGTCAAATTAAAGGCATATTATATAGCAGAACAAAGGTAAGAATAATTACAGATATATCTTCAGAAACTACACTATTCAAAAGACAGTAGAGTGACATCTTTGAAGTGATGAAAGAAAAAAAAAAAATCTGTCAGCCTAGAATCCTTTACCCAGTGAAATTGTTTTTCAAAGCTGAACTCTATAAAAAGAACTTTGAAGATAAACAAAAACAGAGAATTCATTACCAGCAGACTTACACTGCAAGAAATTTTAAATTAAGCTCTTCAGGCAGAAAGACAATGATACCAGAGGCAAACTTTGATTTACACAAAGAAATAAAGAACACTATAAATGGTAAATATAAAAGATATGTAATCATTTTTTAATTCTTTAAAGATAAATAACTATGTAAAGCAAAAATAACAACAATGTATTAGGAGGTTTATAGTATATGTAAAAGTAAAATGTGTGAAAACAATGGCACGAAGGATGAGAGAGACAAAATCAAAGTGTGTTGTTGTGTGGTTCTTACACTACATGTGAAGTAGTATGATATTATTTTAAGGTAGGATATGATAAGCACAATCTGGTGCAACCACTGAAAACAAAGAAGTATAGCTAATAAGCCAACAGTGGAGATAAAATTAAATCATAATTCAATTACTCCAAAAGAAGGCAAGAAAAGAAGATAAAAAGAACTAGAGAGCAAATAGAACAAATAGAATACAAGTAGTAAAATGACAGATTTAAATCTGAACATTACCATGATTACATTAAATGAAAATTTTCTAAACATACAAATTTAAAGCCAGAAATTGTGAGACTGAATAAAAAGTCAACTATATGTTGTCCATAAGAGACTCACATTAAGTATAAATATACAGAGGGTTTACAAGTAAAAAGATGAATTCCAGTTTGGGTCAAGTTGGAGTAAGCTCGGCTGGGTGCAGTGGCTCACGCCTGTAATCCCTGCAGTTTGGGAGGCTGAGATGGGTGGATCACTTGAGGTCAGGAGTTCAAGACCACCCTGGTCAGCATGGTGAAACCCAACTCTACTAAAAAGACAAAAAATTAGCCAGGCATGGTTGCAGGCACCTGTAATCCCAGCTACTCAGGAGGCTGAGGCAGGATAATTGCTTGAATCCAGGAAACTGAGGTTGCAGTGAGCCAAGATTGTGCCATTATACTCCAGCCTGGGTGACAGAATGAGACACTGTCTCAAAAATAAAAGAAAAAAGATGGAGTAAGCTCACTATAACCTATCTTTACTCCTGATACAACTAAAACTGCTGAAAAAAATACAAAAATCAATTTACTGGAAACACTGAAAAGTAACCAAAAACAAGTAGATTCTGAAGGGGAGTTAAAACTTTAGAGAAAAGGCTGGCAGCAGTGGCTCACGCCTGTGATCCCAGCACTTTGGGAGACCAAGGTGGGTGAATCACATGAGGCCAGGAGTTCGAGAGCAGCCCGGCCAACATGGGGAAACTTCATCTCTCCTAAAAATAGAAGAATTATCCAGGCATGGTGGTGCACATCTACAATCCCAGCTACTTGGGAAGCTGAGACAGGAGAATTGCTTGAACCTGGGAGGTGGAGGTTGCAGTGAGCCGAGATCGCACCACTACACTCCAGCCTGGGTAACAGAATAAGACTCTGTCTCAAAAAACAAAAACGAAAACAAAACAAAACAAAAAAACTTAGAGAAGAAGCCTGCATTAAGTGGGTGTCCTTTTTTTTTTTTTTTTTTTTTTGAGACAGAGTTTTGCTCTTGTTGTCCAGGCCAGACAATCTCGGCTCACTGCAACCTCCGCCTCTCGGGTTCAAGTGATTCTCCTGCCTCAGCCTCCCAAGTAGCTAGGATTACAGCATGCGCCACCACACCCAGCTAATTTTGTATGTTTAATAGAGATGGGGTTTCTTCATGTTGGTCAGGCTGGTCTTCAACTCCCCACCTCAGGTGTTCTGCCCGCCTCAGCCTCCCAAAGTGCTGGGATTATAGACATAAGCCACCACACCCAGTCTATTTTTTTTTCTCTTGCAGATTTTCCCGAGGGTGGATTCCAGTTGCAGAGCTGCATGGCAGAGTAGTGGCATGACTGGTGACAATCCTAATAGAAACCCTGTATTACTAGCAAGAATAACCAAGAAAAGTGGTCCCTGTGAGCAAAGAGTGTGTGGGGGAAATCCTCTTTTGTTTCTTTCTGTTTTTTCCAGCAGCTTTGCCCCAAAAGCCCTAGTTGTGGAATTGATTGGCTGTGATGGCTGTGTAAGCAGCTAAAATTCCAAGAATACCCTGTCCTTTTGACTAGGAGAACTGAGAAAGAGGCAAACATGGTCTCAAGAGTGGACTCATGAATAAAATTCTAGAGAAGAGAGAGCTAGAGAATGGGATCTTCTAATTCTCTGTATGAAGTCACATAAGTCTTCTGCCAAACCCTAAACTGTACATGCACAGAACAGACCCAAAGAATTACACCAAAAGCTTGGAGAAGTTAATTAAGATTTAAACTACCAATATTGCAAAAGAAAGCAGAAAATGGGAAAGAGAGGAACAAAGACTAAAGGGGACAATCAGAAAACAAACAATAGAACAAACAGTATTTATCTTTTTGTGACTAGTTTCTTTTACTTAGCCTAGTATCTTCAAAGTCCATCCATGCTGTAGCATATGACAGGAGTCACAGCCTTCCCTTTTAAGGCTAAATAATATTCCACCGTGTGTGTGTGTATATATATATACACCATTGTTATACCATTATAAATATACCATTTTGTATGTGTATATACAAATACAACATATATATTTTGTATGTGTATGTATATACACATAAAAATATTCCATTGTATGTGTATGTGTGTATACATACAAACATACCGTTTTGTTTATTCATTCATCTGTCAGTGAACACTTGGGTTGTTTTCACCTCTTGACTATTGGAAATAATGCCGGTATGAACATAAGTGTGCAAATAGCCCTTCAAGACCTTGCCTTCAATTCTTTCGGAAGTATTCTGAGAAGTGGGATTGCTGGATCATAGGGTAGCTCTATTTTAAAATTTTTGAGGAACTTCCTTCCTGTTTTCCATAGTGGTTGCACCATTTTAGAATCCTACCAACAATGCAGAAGGGTTCCAATTCTTCCACATCCTCACCAACACATGCTATTTTCTGTATTTCTTAAAAAACAGTAATCATCCTAATGGGTATGACAAAGATTTTTAGGAGTTTAAATTATATAAAGTATGTTCTCTAACACAATGAAATTAAACTAGAAATCAGTAACATAAAATAGGATTTAATTTCCAAATGCTTAGAAATTAAACAATATCTGTCTCAATAACTCATGAGTCAAAGAAGAATTCTCAAGAGAAATTTTAAAATATTTTGATCTGAATGAAAATGAAAATTCAAGATACCAAAATTTTTTGGATGTAGTTAAAGCAGTGCTGACAGAAAAAAATGACAGCATCAAATGCTTATATTAGAATAGAAAGACTAACAGTAGTCATCTAACCTCCCAACTGAAAACACTAATAGTGTTGGAAGTTCTGGCTAGGGCAATCAGGCAAGAGAAGGAAATAAAGTGTATTTAGTTAGGAAAAGAAGAAGTCAAATTGTCCCTGTTTGCAGATGACATGATTGTATATTTAGAAAACCCCATTGTCTCAGCCCAAAATCTCCATAAGCTGATAAGAAACTTCAGCAAAGTCTCAGTATACAAAATTAATGTGCAAAAATCACAAGCATTCTTACACACCAGTAACAGACAAACAGAGAGCCAAATCAGGAATGAACTTCCATTCACAATAGCTTCAAAGAGAAGAAAATACCTAGGAATCCAACTTACAAGGGATGTAAAGGACCTCTTCAAGGAGAACTACAAACCACTGCTCAGTGAAATAAAAGAGGACATAAACAATGGAAGAACATACCATGCTCATGGATAGGAAGAATCAATATCGTGAAAATGGCCATACTGCCCAAGGTAATTTATAGATTCAATGCCATCCCCATAAAGCTACCAATGAGTTTCTTCACTGAACTGGAAAAAACTGCTTTAAAGTTCATATAGAACCAAAAAAGAGCCCGCATCTCCAAGACAATCCTAAGTCAAAAGAACAAAGCTGGAGGCATCACGCTACCTGACTTCAAACTATACTACAAGGCTACAGTAACCAAAACAGCATGGTACTGGTACCAAAACATAGATATAGACCAATGGAACAGAACAGAGTCCTCAGAAATAATACCACACATCTACAGCCATCTGATCTTTGATAAACCTGAGAAAAACAAGAAATGGGGAAAGGATTCCCTATTTAATAAATGGTGCTGGGAAAATTGGCTAGCCATAAGTAGAAAGCTGAAACTGGATCCTTTCCTTACTCCTTATACGAAAATTAATTCAAGATGGATTAGAGACTTAAGTGTTAGACCTAATACCATAAAAACCCTAGAAGAAAACCTAGGTAATACCATTCAGGACATAGGCATGGGCAAGGACTTCATGTCTAAAACACCAAAAGCAATGGCAACAAAAGCCAAAATTGACAAATGGGATCTAATTAAACTAAAGAGCTTCTGCACAGCAAAAGAAACTACCATCAGAGTGAACAGGCAACCTACGGAATGGGAGAAAATTGTTGCAATCTACTCATCTGACAAAGGGCTAATATCCAGAACCTACAAAGAACTCAAACAAATTTACAAAAAAAACCACAAACAACCCCATCAAAAAGTGGGCAAAGGATATAAACAGACATTTCTCAAAAGAAACAGCCAACAGACACATGAAAAAATGCTCATCATCACTGGCCATCAGAGAAATGCAAATCAAAATCACAATGAGATACCATCTCACACCAGTCAGAATGGCAATCATTAAAAAGTCAGGAAACAACAGGTGCTGGAGAGGATGTGGAGAAATAGGAACACTTTTACACTGTTGGTGGGATTGTAAACTAGTTCAACCATTATGTAAAACAGTATGGCGATTCCTCAAGGATCTAGAACTAGAAGTACCATATGACCCAGCCATCCCATTACTGGGTATATACCCAAAGGTTTATAAATCATGCTGCTATAAAGACACATGCACACATATGTTTACTGCGGCACTATTCACAATAGCAAAGACTTGGAATCAACCCAAATGTCCATCAGTGACAGACTGGATTAAGAAAATGTGGCACATATACACTATGGAATACTATGTAGCCATAAAAAAGGATGAATTTGTGTCCTTTGTAGGGACATGGATGCAGCTGGAAACCATCATTCTGAGCAAACTATCACAAGAACAGAAAACCAAACACCGCATGTTCTCACTCATAGGTGGGAACTGAACAATGAGATCACTTGGACTCGGGAAGGGGAACATCACACACCGGGGCCTATCACGGGGAGGGGGGAGGGGGGAGGGGGGAGGGATTGCATTGGGAGTTACACCTGATGTAAATGACGAGTTGATGGGTGCTGACGAGGTGATGGGTGCAGCACACCAACATGGCACAAGTATACATATGTAACAAACCTGCACATTATGCACATGTACCCTAGAACTTAAAGTATAATAAAAAAAATAAAATAAAATAAAATAAAAAACAAAAAAAAGAAAGAAGAGCAAATTAAACACAAAGCAAGGAAGAGAAAAGAAATAAATAAAAACAGAAATCAATAAAAAAATTTGTTTCTGTTTTTTTACCTGTTTTTAATCAAATCACTACCTGGTCCTATGAAAAGATCAACAAAATCGATAAATCTATAGCCAGACTGACCAAGAAAACAGAAGAGAAGACATAAATTATCAATACCAGGAACAGAAGAGAGGCATCATTCTTGACCCCACAGAAATTTAAAAGACAATAAGACAATACTACAAATAACGCCGTACCCATATATTTGACAACTTAGACAAATGGACAAATTTCTTGAGAGACACAAATTATCAAAGCTCACTGAAGAAAAAAAAATAGATAATCTGAATAATCTCATATCTATTTTAAAACAGATTTTTTTTTGTTAAAAACCTTCCAACAACAACAACAACAAAAGCCCTCCAACCCCATATGACTTCACTGGCAAATTATACCAAACATTTAAGGAAGAAATAATACCAATTTTCCACAAACTTTCAGGAAATACAAGAGAAGAAAAAGCTTCCCAACTCATTTAATATGAAGCAATTATTACCTTGATTAAAAAAGGAAAAGTATTACCAAAAAAAAAAAAAATTTCAGACCAATATCTCTCATTAATATGTAAAAATCTTCAAAGAGAATAAAATGCCTAGGAATCCAACTTACAAGGGATGTGAAGGACTTCTTCAAGGAGAACTACAAACCGCTGCTCAACGAAATAAAAGAGGACACAAACAAATGGAAGAACATTCCCTGCTCATGGATAGGAAGAATCAATATCGTGAAAATGGCCATACTGCCCAAGGTAATTTATAGATTCAATGCCGTCTGCATCACGCTACCAATGACTTTCTTCACAGAATTGTAAAAAACTACTTTAAAGTTCATATGCAACCAAAAAAGAGCCCACATTGCCAAGACAATCCTAAGCCAAAAGAACAAAGCTGGAGGCATCATGCTCCCTGAATTCAAACTATACTATAAAGCTACAATAACCAAAACAGCATGGTACTGATACCAAAACAGAGATATAGACCAATGGAAAAGAACAGAGCCCTCAGAAATAATACTATACATCTACAACTATCTGATGTTTGGCAAACGTGAGAAAAACAAGAAATGGGGAAAGGATTCCCTGTTAAGTAAATGGTGCTGGGAAAACTGGCTAGCCATATGTAGAAAGCTGAAACTGGATTCCTTCCTTATACCTTATACAAAAATTAATTCAAAATGGATTAAAGACTTAAATGTTAGACCTAAAACCATAAAAACCCTAGAATAAAACCTAGGTAATACCATTCAGGACATAGGCATGGGCAAGGACTTCATGACTAAAACACCAAAAGCCATGGCAACAAAAGCCAAAATTGATAAATGGGATCTCATTAAACTAAAGAGCTTCTGCACAGCAAAAGAAACTACCATCAGAGTGAACAGGCAACCTACAGAATGGGAGAAAATTTTTGCAATCTACCCATCTGACAAAGGGCTAATATCCAGAATCTACAAAGAACTTAAAAACAACCCCATCAAAAAGTGGGCAAAGGATATGAACAGACACTTCTCAAAAGAAGACATTTATGCAGACAACAGACACATGAAAAAATGCTCATCATCACTGGCCATCAGAGAAATGCAAATCAAAACCACAATGAGATACCATCTCACACCAGTTAGAATGGCTATCATTAAAAAGTCAGGAAACAACAGGTGCTGGAGAGAATGTGGAGAACTAGGAACACTTTTACACTGTTGGTGGGACTATAAACTAGTTCAACCATTGTGGAAGACAGTGTGGCGATTCCTCAAGGATCTAGAACTAGAAATACCATTTGACCCAGCCATCCCATTACTGGGTATATACCTAAAAGATTATAAATTATGCTGCTGTAAAGACACATGCACACAAATATTTATTGCGGCACTAGCAAAGACTTGGAACCAACCCAAATGTCCATCCGTGACCGACTGGATTAAGAAAATGTGGCACATATACACCATGGAATACTATGCAGCCATAAAAAAGGATGAGTTCGTGTCCTTTGTAGGGACATGGATGAAGCTGGAAACCATCATTCTCAGCAAACTGTCACAAGGACAGAAAACCAAACACCGCGTGTTCTCACTCATAGGTGGGAATTGAACAATGAGAACACCTGGACACAGGGTGGGGAACATCACACACTGGAGCCTGTCATGGGGTTGGGGGAGGGAGGAGGGATAGCATTAGGAGATATACCTAATGTAAGTGACTAGTTAATGGGTGCCGCACACCAACATGGCACATGTATACATATGTAGCAAACCTGCATGTTGTGCGCATGTACCCTAGAACTTAAAGTATAATAAAAAAAATAAAAACTTCAATAAAATATTAAAAATTTAATCATGTAACAGATTACCACACCAACAGTATAAAGAAGGAAAGGCAGATGGTCATCTCAAAAGGCATAAAACATATATTAGGCAAAATTCAACATCTAACCTTCATTTAAAAACATTTCAATAAATTAGGAATGGGAGGGAACTGCCTTAATCTGATCAAGAGCATCTATGAAAAATCTACAGCTAACATGATAGTTAATGGTGAAAGATTTAATGTTTTTCCCCTAAGGTTAAGAACAGAACAAGGATGTTGACTCTCACCACCACTATGCTTAAGGGACATTTATAGTATTAAATGCTTATGTTAGAAAAGAGAATAAAGGCAGTTCACGCCTGTAATCCCAGCACTTTGGGAGGCCAAAGGCAGGTGGACAGCCTGAGGTCAGGATTTTCAGACCAGCCTGGCCAACATGGTGAAACTCCGTCTCTACTAAAAATACAAAACTTAACTATGCATAGTGGCATGCACCTGTAATCCCAGCTACTCAGGAAGTTGAGGCATGAGAACTGCTTGAACCCGGGAGGCGGAGGTTGCAGTGAGCCAAGATCACACTACTGTACTCCAGCCTGGGCTACAGAATGAGACTCCGTCTCAAACAAAAAAAAAAGAAAAAAAAGAAAAACACAGAATAAAGGCTTCAATTCATAACCTACTCATTCAGCTTAATAAAACTGGAAAAGAATAGCAAATTAAGCTCAAAGTAAGCATGATAAAATAATTTTTGTTTTAAATTGAGAAGTGTCAATGAAGCTAATAGTTGGTTGTTTGAAAAGATCAATGTAATTGATAAGCCTTTAACCACACAGACCAAGAAAAAAAAGGAAGAAAACACAAATTATGAACATCAAGAATGAAAGTGAGGTTAATATAGACATTAAAAAGACAACAATGGAATACTATGAAAAACTCTATATATAAAAATATGCAATAAAACAGTCCAATTCTTTGAAAGATACAAAATAACTAAACTCATTCAAGAAGAAATAGATAACCTGAACAGCTCTATATCTACTAAATAAGTTGAATGTATAAACTTTCCAACAAATAAAATTTCAGGTCGACATGGCTTCACTGAAGAATTCTATTAAATATTTTTAAAAGAATTAATGAATAATAACATTCACCAATTTTAAGTGAAAAATTTGATAATGTCTGGACATATGTGAGTATCTTCCCAGGATAAAAGCAGAAAATTGGTGTCTGGGAATTAATATTTGTTCAGTAGCACTATCTTACATAAAGCAATGGAGATAATAAGCTAAGTGTAATACGTATTTTTCATTATGGTCAAAAAAGACAGATTCTTTTATTTACTAAAACACGGCACTGAGCAATTTTCCTTTGCCAAATCAAACACACGCATTTTGAGCATCTATTGGGTACAAAAGGCTGAACCAAGGTCCTTGCCCCCAAGGATCTAACAAGTTTCATTGTGAAAATAAGACTTGTAGTGTCAAATGAGGCCTCAGAGAGGTAGGGTTTGAAGGTCTGAAGACTAGATAGGATTTAATATGTAAGAACATTATACTTCTACCTCCATTCACATCTTAGCTGTCGTTCAAAGTAGTAAGACAACATGCTTACTGTCCCCAGACTTCAGGAGCTCACACTTACATCCCTGTCTTGGTAAATGACACTGCTTGTGTATATAATGCCCTTAGCCCTTACACTTCTTTTCCACCAAGTCATGGCCCTTCATGCTCTGAGAAGCCTCTCAAGGTTCATCTCTTCCAGGATGGATTCCCTGATTGATTCATTCATTTGTTCATTCAGAAATATTGAGCACCTAAAACACTGAGCAATTCTGTGGATACAGAACTGAACAAAACAAAATCTCCATCCTCAGAGACGCTCTCATTCAAAGGGAAGAACATGCAATAAACAAATAAATAGGCTGGTGCAGCAGCTCACATCTGTAATCCCAGCACTTTGGCAGGCTGAGGCAAGAGGATCATTTGAGGCCAGGAGCTTGAGACTGGCCTGAGCAACATAGTGAGACAATGTCTCAAAAAAAATTTTCTTTTAATTAAAAAACAAATGAATAAATAAATGGAAAGAATATAGAGTAGTGATAAATGATATAAAGGAAAATAAAGCAGCATAAAATGTCAAACAGGGATGGTGGGCAGGAGAGTTTTGTTTACTATAAAGGGCAGTCTAGGAAAGATGATTGAGATTTGAAGAGAGACCCAAAAGAAGTAAGGAAACAAATCGTATGGTACATATCTGTGGAAAGGGGGAGGAAACATTCTAGACAGTGGTATCAGAAAGTGCAAAGACTCCAAGTCTAGAAAATGCTTGACTTGTTTGACTGCTAAGAGTAATGGGTGGAGTGGTAGAAAATGTGGTCAGGGAGGTAGCTTTGTGTAGAATATATTGCATTGTTTATTTTATTTTCAGTAAGATGAGAAAACGGGGGGGGGGGGGCGCCCAAGATGGCCGAATAGGAACAGCTCCAGCCTCCAGCTCCCAGTGTGAGCGACACAGAAGACGGGTGATTTCTGCATTTTCAACTGACGTAAAGGGTTCATCTCATTGGGGCATGTTGGACAGTTGGTGCTGGTCCGCAGGTGCAGCCTGACCAGTGAGAGCTGAAGCAGTGCGAGGCATCACCTCACCTGGGAAGCACAAGGGGGAAGAAAATTCCTTTTCCTAGCCAAAGGAAATTGAGACACACAACACCTGGAAAATCAGGTAACTCCCACCGTAATACTGCACTTTACCAAGGGTCTTAGCAAACAGCACACCAGGAGATTATATCCCACACCTGGCCCGGAGGGTCGCACGCCCACGGAGCCTCACTCAATGCAAGCACAGCAGTCTGAGATCTAACTGCAAGGTGGCAGCGAGGCTGAGGGAAGGGTGCCCGCCATTGCTGAGGCTTAAGTAGGTAAACAAAGCCACTGGGAAGTTCGAATTGTGTGGAGCCCACCACAGCTCAAGGAGGCCTGCCTGCCTCTGTAGACTCCACCTCTGGGGACAGGGCATAACTAAACAAAAAGCAGCAGAAACTTTGGCAGAGGTAAATGTCCCTGTCTGACAGCTTTGAAGAGAGCAGTGGTTCTCCCAGCACAGAGGTTGAGATCTGAGAACGGACAGACTGCCTGCACAAGTGGGTCCCTGACCCCTGAGTAGCCTAACTGGGAGACATCCCTGACTAGGTGCAGACCGACACCTCACACCTCACACGGCTCAGTACATCCCTGAGATGAAACTTCCAGAGCAAGAATCAGACAGCAACACTTGTTGTTCAGCAATATTCTATCTTCTGCAGCCTCTGCTGCTGATACCTAGGCAAACAGGGTCTGGAGTGGACCTCCAGCAAACTCCAACAGACCTGCAGCTGAGGGTCCTGACGGTTAGAAGGAAAACTAACAAACAGAAACCACACCAAAACCCCATCAGTACATCACCATCATCAAAGACCAAAGGCAGATAAAACCACAAACATGGGGAAAAAGGAGTGCAGAAAAGCTGGAACTTCAAAAAATCAGAGCACATCTCCCCCTCCAAAGGAACGCAGCTCATCACCAGCAATGGAACAAAGCTGGATGGAGAATGACTTTGATGAGTTGAGAGAAGAAGGCTTCAGTTGATCAAACTTCGCAGAGCTAAAGGAGGAACTATGTAACCAGCGCAAAGAAACTAAAAACCTTGAAAAAAGATTTGACGAATGGCTAACTAGAATAACCAATGTAGAGAAGTCCTTAAAAGAACTGATAGAGATGAAAATCATAACACGAGAACTACATGGCAAATGCACAAGCTTCAGTAACTGACTCAATCAACTGGAAGAATGAGTATCAGCAATTGAAGATCAAATGAATGAAATGAAGCGAGAAGAGAAGTGTAGAGAAAAAAGAGTAAAAAAAAATGAACAAAGCCTCCAACAAATACGGGATTATATGAAAAGACCAAATCTACGTCTGATTGGTGTGCCTGAAAGTGACAGGGAAAATGGAACCAAGTTGGAAAACACTCTTCAGGATATCATCCAGGAGAACTTCCCCAACCTAGAAAGGCAAGCCAACATTCAAATTCAGGAAATACAGAGAATGCCACAAAGATACTCCTCGAGAAGAGCAACTCCAAGACACATAATTGTCAGATTCACCAAAGTTGAAATGAAGGAAAAAATGTCAAGGGCAGCCAGAGAGAAAGGTCGGGTTACACACAAAGGGAAGCCCATCAGACTAACAGTAAATCTCTCGGCAGAAACTCTCCAAGACAGAAGAGAGTGGGGGCCAATATTCAACATTCTTAAAGAAAACAATTTTAAACCCAGAATTTCATATCCAGCCAAACTAAGTTTCACAAGTGAAGGAGAAATAAAATCCTTTACAGACAAGCAAATGCTTAGAGATCTTGTTACCACCAGGCCTGCCCTACAAGAGACACTGAAGGAAGCACTAAACATGGAAAGGAACAACAGGTACCAGCCATTGCAAAAACATGCCAAAATGTAAAGTCCATCAATGCTAGGAAGAAACTGCATCAACTAACGAGCAAAGTAACCAGCTAATATCATAATGACAGGATCAAATTCACACATAACAATATTAAACTTAAATGTAAATGGACTAAATGGTCCAATTAAAAGACACAGACTGGCAAATTGGATAGAGTCAAGACCCATCAGTTTGCTGTATTCAGGAGACCCATCTCACATGCAGAGACACACATAGGCTCAAAATAAAGGGATGGAGGACGATCTGCCAAGCAAATGGAAAGAAAAAAAATCAGGGGTTGCAATCCTAGTCTCTGATAAAACAGACTTTAAACCATCAAAGATCAAAAGAGACAAAGAAAGCCATTACATAATAGTAAAGGGATCAATTCATCAGGAAGAGCTAACTATCCTAAATACATATGCACCCAATACAGGAGCACCCAGATTCATAAAGCATGTCCTTAGAGACTTAGACTCCCATACAATAATAATGGGAGACTTTAACACCCCACTGTCAACATTAGACAGATCAACGAGAGAGAAGTTAACAAGGATATCCAGGAATTGAACTCAACTCTGCATCAAGTGAACCTAATAGACATCTACAGAACTCTCCACCCCAAATCAACAGAATATACATTCTTCTCAGCACCACATCACACTTATTCCAAAATTGACCACATAGTTAGAAAGAAAGCACTCCTCAGCAAATGGAAAAGAACAGAAATTGTAACAAACTGTCTCTCAGACTACAGTGCAATCAAACTAGAACTCAGGACTAAGAAACTCAATCAAAACTGCTCAACTACATGGAAACGGAACAACCTGCTCCTGAATGACTACTGGGTACATAATGAAATGAAGGCAGAAATAAAGATGTTCTTTGAAACCAATGAGAACAAAGATACAACATACCAGAATCTCTGGGACACATTTAAAGCAGTGTGTAGAGGCAAATTTATAGCACTAAATGCCCACAAGAGAAAGCGGGAAAGATCTAAAATTGACACCCTAACATGACAATTAAAAGAACTAGAGAAGCAAGAGAAAACACATTCAAAAGCTGGCAGAAGGCAAGAAATAACTAAGATCAGAGCAGAAGTGAAGGAGATAGAGACACAAAAAAACCCTCCAAAACATCAATGAATCCAGGAGCTGGTTTTCTGAAAAGATCAACAAAATTGATAGACCACTAGCAAGACTGATAAAGAAGAAAAGAGAGAAGAATCAAATAGATGCAATAAAAAATGATAAAGGAGCTATCACCTCCAAACCCATAGAAATACAAACTACCATCAGAGAATACTATAAACACCTATATGCAAATAAACTAGAAAACCTAGAAGAAATGGATAATTTCCTGGACACTTACACTCTCCCAAGACTAAACCAGGAAGAAGCTGAATCCCTGAATAGACCAATAGCAGCCTCTGAAATTGAGGCAATACTTAATAGCCTACCAACCAAAAAAAGTCCAGGACCAGACAGATTCACAGCCAAATTCTACCAGAGGTACAAGGAGGAGTTGGTACCATTCCTTCTGAAACTATTCCAATCAATAGAAAAAGAGGGAATCCTCCCTAACTCATTTTACGAGGCCAACATCATCCTGATACGAAAGCCTGACAGAGATACAACAAAAAAAGAGAATTTTAGACCAATATCCCTACAAACATCGATGCAAAAATCGTCAATAAAATACTGGCAAACCAGATCCAGCAGCACATCAAAAAGCTTATCCACCATGAGCAAGTGGGCTTCATCCCTGGGATGCAAGGCTGGTTCAACATACACAAATCAATAAACGTAATCCAGCATATAAACAGAACCAAAGACAAAAACCACAAGATTATCTCAATAGATGCAGAAAAGGCCTTTGACAAATTTCAATAGCCGTTAATGCTAAAAACTCTCAATAAATTCGGTATTGATGGAACGTATCTCAAAATAATAATAGCTATTTACGATAAACCCACAGCCAATATCACACTGAATGGGCAAAAATTGGAAGCATTCCCTTTGAAAACTGGCACAAGACAGGGATGCCCTCTCTCACCACTCCTATTCAACATAGTGTTGGAAGTTCCAGCTAGGGCAATCAGGCAAGAGAAAGAAATAAATGTTATTCAGTTAGGAAAAGAAGCCAAATTGTCCCTGTTTACAGATGACATGATTGTATATTTAGAAAACCACATTGTCTCAACCCAAAATCTCCGTAAGCTGATAAGAAACTTCAGCAAAGTCTCAGGATACGAAATCAATGTGCAAAAATCACAAGCATTCTTATACACCAGTAACAGACAGAGAGCCAAATCATGAATGAACTCCCATTCACAATAGCTTCAAAGAGAATAAAATACCTAGGAATCCAACTTACAAGGGATGTGAAGGACTTTTTCAAGGAGAACTACAAACCACTGCTCAGTGAAATAAAAGAGGACACAAACAAATGGAAGAACATATCATGCTCATGGATAGGAAGAATCAATATTGTGAAAATGGCCATACTGCCCAAGGTAATTTATAGATTCAATGCCATCCCCATAAAGCTACCAATGAGTTTCTTCACTGAACTGGAAAAAACTGCTTTAAAGTTCATATGGAACCAAAAAAGAGCCCGCATCTCCAAGACAATACTAAGTCAAAAGAACAAAGCTGGAGGCATCACGCTACCTGACTTCAAACTATACTACAAGGCTACAGTAACCAAAACAGCATGGTACTGGTACCAAAACAGAGATATAGACCAATGGAACAGAACAGAGCCCTCAGAAATAATACCACACATCTATAGCCATCTGATCTTTGACAAACCTGAGAAAAACAAGAAATGGAGAACAGATTTCCTATTTAATAAATGGTGCTGGGAAAATTGGCTAACCATAAATAGAAAGCTGAAACTAGATCCTTTCCTTACTCTTTATATGAAAATTAATTCAAGATAGATTAGAGACTTAAATGTTAGACCTAATACCATAAAAACCCTAGAAGAAAACCTAGGTAATACCATTCAGGACATAGGCATGGGCAAGGACTTCATCACTAAAACACCAAAAGCAGTGGGAACAAAAGCCAAAATTGACAAATGGGATCTAATTAAACTAAAGAGCTTCTGCACAGCAAAAGAAACTACCATCAGAGTGATCAGGCAACCTACAGAATGGGAGAGAATTTTTACAATCTACTCATCTGACAAAGGGCTAATATCCAGAACCTACAAGGAACTCAATCAAATTTACAAAAAAAAAAAAAAAAAAACCATCAAAAAGTGGGCAAAGGATATAAACAGACATTTCTCAAAAGAAGACATTCATACAGCCAACAGACACATGAAAAAATGCTCATCATCACTGGCCAACACAGAAATGCAAATCAAAACCACAATGAGATACCATCTCACACCAGTTAGAATGGCAATCACTAAAAAATCAGAAAACAACAGGTGCTGGAGAGAACGTGGAGAAATAGGAACACTTTTACACTGTTGGTGGGGCTGTAAACTAGTTCAACCATTGTGGAAGACAGTGTGGCGATTCCTCAAGGATCTAGAACTAGAAATACCATTTGACCAACTCATCCCATTACTGGGTATATACCCAAAGGATTATAAGTCATGTTGCTATAAAGACACATGCACATGTATGTTTATTGCGGCGCTATTCACAATAGCAAAGACTTGGAATCAACCGAGATGTCCATCCATGACAGACTGGATTAAGAAAATGTGGCACATATACACCATGGAATACTATGCAGCCATAAAAAAGGATGAGTTCGTGTCCTTTGTAGGGACATGGATGCAGCTGGAAACCATCATTCTCAGCAAACTATCACAAGGACAGAAAACCAAATACCGCATGTTCTCACTCATAGGTGGGAATTGAACAATGAGATCACTTGGATACAGGAAGGGGAACCTCACACACTGGGTCCTATAGTGGGGAGTCGGTAGGGGGGAGGGACAGCATTAGGACATACCCCTAATGTAAATGACGAGTTAATGGATGCAGCACACCAACATGGCACATGTATACATACATAACAAACCTGCACATTGTGCACATGTGCCCTAGAACTTAAAGTATAATAATAAAAAAAAATGGTTGGAAAAAATAAAAAGATGAGAAAACAATGAGAGCAAAGAGGGACATGATTTGACTTATGTTTTAAAAGGTTCATTCTGGATCCTGTGTAATTAGAATAAAATAGGGGGCAAGAGTAAAAGCAGAGAGATAAGTTAGGAGGCTATTGATACAATATAGTTCAGAGATTGATGGTGGTTTATATCAGGGTGGTAGCAGTGGAGAGGATGTGAAATGGCATGGATATATTAGAATGTTAAGTTGATAGAATGACTAAGGGGTTGGCTATGGAGTGTGAAGGAAAGAGAAGAAAAAGTAGGGTATAATTGCTGGAGCAGTGTCCTTTGGTGGGAAAGAGGAGATGAAATTTAGTACATAGGTGGAGAGGTTGGCTTTAGATTAAAAGCATGAAAAGCATGGAAAGTTCATCTACAGCCACAGGAGAGAGAAAAGAGGCACAGATGCTGGTAGGTGAATAGGTATGGGAGTAGGAACTTTTAAAGTTTTGTTACTTACTGCTTTCTTTTTTCTCAGTGAAAAAGAAACATGGAGCTAAGAGTGAAAAGGAGAGATATAATAGAAACTTAGGAAGAAAGGCCATGATATAGTCATCCAAAGATACTCACTCAAATACAGTTACTCACTTTACCAAATCCTAAGAATTTCTGCATCAATTTCCACCCAGCCAGATTCATTTTATTTGTTGTATATGTTCTGAGACACTCTGTATTTGACCTGATTCCCTCATTAAACCCTCACCCCTACCTCCATTGGGGGTACACTCTATATATGCAGTTTACTAAGAAAAGAATAATAGATACAAACCATTCTTTATTTATGGGGGAAACCTCTACACCATGGGGTAGAGATGTGTTCTATCTAGTATCTCTATCATACCTCTTGAACCTGGGTTCTTCTCCGTACCCCCACTGCCACTGCACTAGCTTGTTTTTCACTTGAGCTATTACAAGAGCCTCTCCACTCTTCTGTCTACCTTTCCTCTTACCTCTCTCCAGTTCATTCCCATCACTGTCAATTATCTGCCAATAAATAGTTTTTACAACTCTCCTGCTTAAAATGCTTAATTATTACCCATCTTCCTGCCAACTTTTCCAGTTGAATCTGTTACTCTATCCCTTTCTCTTGCCCCACATCCTTCATCCTAGCCATGCCGAATTATATTTGATCCCTGAATACATCAAATGCTTCAATACTCTGTGCCCTTGTACATATGTTTCCTCTACCCAAAATGCACACCTACTCTCACTCCACAGGATGTTTTACTAATCATTAGAGACTTAGCTCAAATGTCACCTTCTGGGTGGCACCATAGGCAGAAGTAACCATTCTTCTGTGTTCATATGATTCCCCTACAACATTCACCTTACCATATCAAAAATGTTTAAGTGTCTAAGTTCCCCACTAGCTATTACTCATATATATATTTTTTGAGATGGAGTCACTCTACCACCCAGGCTGGAGTGCAGTGGTGTGATGACAGCTCACTGAAACCTCCGCCTCCTGGGTTCAAGTGATTCTCCCACCTCAGCCTCCGGAGTAGCTGGGACTACAGGCACACGCCACCATGCCCAGCTAATTTTTGTGTTTTTAGTAGAGAAGGGGTTTCACCATGTTGGCCAGGCGGGTCTTGAACTCCTGACCTCAAGAGATTTGCCCACCTCGGCCTCCCAAAGTGCTGAGATTATAGGCATGAGCCACCGCACCCAGCCTATCACTCATTTTTTTATCACAATCATTTAGCACAGGGCCTGGCACATAGTACATCAAAAAATGTTGATTAAACGACTTGACAATAGAAGAGAAGAGAAGGGGTTAGAAACAGCAACAAATCAAAAATGTAAGTTGACAAAAGCAAAAAATACAAATTCTTTAACATACCCAAACAAGATCTATTTCTATTAAATGCTTTAGGAATAGGAAAAAACAAGCAACACAAAACAGAAAATCTCAGCAATCTTAAAGATGCAGATTTAAATTTAGACAAGGATGGTGAAATGAGGCCTGAAAGGAGAAGGTACTGTACAGCAAGTGTCCCTCCCTTTTCACCAAGTATACACACAACAAATGGAATAAAAACTCCGAACCGTTATTAGGGAAGATGTTGACTCTAGAATACGAATAATCATATGTTGCTTAATGACAGGAAAAGATTTTGAGAAATGCACCATTAGGCAATTTCATCATTATGCAAACATAGAGTGTACTTACACCAACCTAGATGGTATAGCCTCCTATACACCTAGGCGATATGGCATGGTCTATTGCTCCTAGGTTGCAAACCTGTGCAGCATGTTACTATACTGAATACTGTAGGCAATTGTAACACAATGGTGTTTGTGTATGTAACCATAGAAAAGGTGTAATAAAAATATGGCATTATAATCTTATGGGACCATCATCATTGACCAAAATGTTACTATGCAATACCTGACTGTATCTATAAATCTGTGCTTAAAATAGATACGTCCCAAAATACTGTATATTATACAGAATAAAAAACAAATACTATCATGTGTGTGACTTTGTATTTTACAAAGCACTCCCCTACATATTTCATTTGATTCTCATAACAACCCTGTAAGGTAGGTAATATTTTCCTCCTTTGTAGATGAGGAAATTGAGGCTTATAGAATCACTAATCCAAGATCACATACTCAGTAAAAGAGTAAGGGGTAGAGCTGGGATTCTAAATCAGGTCTGTTTATAACTCTATTTGTTCTCTCCACTATATAGGCTGAGTTAATGTTTACATGACTTGCCAAAAAATACACTAAAGTTAAGCCAATATATTGTTGACATTTTTCTTCTTCTTTTTTCTCTTGGTCCTTCAGTCTGAATATTTTCTACTGACATATCTTCCAGCTGACCAATCCTCTCTCCCCTCAAAATTCATATGTTGAAATCCTAACCCCCAACGCAATGGTATTAGGAAGTTAGGGCCTTTGGAAGGTGATTAGGTCATGAGGGCAGAGCCCTCATAAATGGAATTAGTTCCCTTATAGAGACCCCAGAGATTTCCATTCTCCCTTCTGCCATGTGAGAACACAGCAGGAGAATGGCCATCTATAAACAAGAAAGTATGCCTTTGATCCAAACAGGAGGCAGGGAAATACTGGGTAGAAGAGGGCAGTTCTCTGGCAAAGGCCCCACCCGCAAGCCTGGAAACCCGCAGCCCTAAATGGGAACAGGTAGTCCTGTTTTCATGCCCAAATGTTGCCTTTTGGCCCTCCACATCCCCCTATCTATCCTGTACCCATATAAACCCCAAACTTCAGGCTCCACGAGCAGAGGAGCAGATGAGCAGATGAGCAGCAGAGCAGCAGAGTGCAGCAGAGAAGGATAGAAGAGAAAGAGTGTCTAAAAGTCATTGAGAGGAGTTCACTGGGGACAGCTGAACTCTAGGGGAAGATCATCTTCTAACTCCACCCCTTTTTCAGCTCCCCATCCATCCTGCTGAGAGCCACTCCACCACTCGCATTCACCATTCATCAAGTCTGTGTGACCTGATTCTTCCTGGAGGCCAGAAAAGAGCCCTGGTACTAAGAGGACAGGGTGTAAAACGCTGCCACTCTGAGTCTCCACTGAGCTGGCTTAACACGTAGCCATCTGCAGATGGCAACTGCTAAAAGAGCGTCAATTGTAACACACCCATGGATGCTACCATGGGGCCAGAGCCCAAAAGCACTTGCCCCGGCTCGTGCACCTGCCTGTCTGCGTGCTCCCACTCCTGTAAGGGGTTTGAACGTGTGGCAAGTGAGCCACACCCATCACAAGTCCTGCAAGGGGGTCAGGGAACTCTCCTGTCTCACCTTCACCAGACTCCAAATCTTTTAGAACCTTGATCTTGGACTTCCCAGCCTCTAGAACTGTAAAACAATAAAGTTCTATTGTTTAAGCCACCCAATCTATGGCACTTTGTTACAACAGCCTTAGCAAACTAATATACCTGGTAAGCCAAGTAATATTTTTATTGAATGCCAGACATTACATATTAAAAGTTAGAGGAGCTCTGGATGACATTATCTTCCTCCAAAGATTTACTTTTGCTTTTGGCAGGTGGTGAAGGACAGATCACATTAATCCTGCTAAGGTTGAGCTGATTCAAAGCTCCACTTCAGTCTTTGTGAAAAATGGTATTTTCTAGTTCATCCTTACTCCTAGAGTTTAGCCCTTTGGGGATCCCAACTGAAAACCTGGAATAATTACCAGGGTCCCTCCTCTTTGGCAGGCTCTGAACTCTAATTTCTGTCTCTTCAGCATTGTGAAATTGATGAAAGCTCTGCTTAACTACTAAGCGTTGTATCTGCCACTCTCTGCTTAACTTCTCAACTTTTTTGCCTTGTATCACTTAAATTAGCCAATTCCTCAAAGGAAAAAATAGTGTAAAATATTCAACTAAACTCACTGTACTTTCCGTTTCTCTGGCATCTTAGACCCTCAAGTTCTGACTATCAGGATATAGCTGAACTTCACTTTTTATCTCTACAGCCCTGTGAGACTGCTGAAACCCCTGCTCATCTTATCTGTCTCTTAGTTACCACTTTCAGTTTGGCTTCTCAGTCTCTTTACCTATATCACTTACACTGGAAAATGCCTTCAAAGGAAATCTAGCACAGACTATTAGGTTCACCTCAATACATCTCCTTTCTCTCTGGGATTTTGACCCTGTTACTTTGGCAACACTGTGATGCTTTTAAACAGATATTTTGTAATTTTATCCAGTTTTTCTATATTTTCTTGAGGGATGGTTGGCCTGATACCAGTTAGTCTGTCAAAGCCAAAAGCAGTAGTCCCCATAGCCATGGTTTCTAATGCCATTGATATGTGTGACCTTGGTTTGTTCATTCATTCATTCATTCATTCATTCACTTCAACAAGTGCTGAGCACATGTTATGTGTCAATAACTCTTCAAACTTTGGGAAAACAAACAGTTCCTGTCTTTAAGAAACTTACAGTGAAATGGATAGGGGTAGGACCACAAACAAACGGCGAAAAATACATTGCTTAAGTATGTAAAACTAAAGGTGTGACTAGATATGGGAGAATGAAAACAGAACTAACTTTGTCTACTACAAGTGTCAAAAAATGCTCACAGAATAGAAGAAATTTGAGATAAGTCAAGAATATGCCAGATGAATAAGGGTTTAGAGAAAGAAAAATGCACTTCAGGAGAAGATAACATTATGGGTACAAAGGTATTGCAGTGGGCATGGGAAATTACTATTACTTTGGTACTGTTGGAGCTAGATGAGTGATAGGGTATGGCAGGACATAAAGGAGGAAATACAGGCAGAGTTCTAATTGTGAAGGGTTCTGTCTCTGTCTAAAAGTTTTTGTCAAGGCAGTTAATAAATAATCGCATTCTCAGAGGTAGAAATCCACCACAAGTTCAGTCAGATCTGTGGAGAATTTAACAATAGAAATTTAAGACTTCTCTAGTTAATGGCATGTAAACTGAAAGGCAGCATTATAATGTATACGAAGATTACTAAGCGATGAAGTCAAATATTTGAGTTACCTGAGTAGTATAGAGGAAAGAGAAATAAAACTTCTAAAACATTATAGTAGATACTATGTGGCCAAGAATTGAAATGTTGAACATCCCAGTCCCATTTCCTAAGACTATAAGCTCAGTTATTTATTAGGAAGTTCAACAAGCAGCAAGAGTTTTAATTTTTCACAGAAGTAATTTGTTCACTTTTTTCCTCAATGACACTGCCATCAAAGAGCAGTATATTAAATGCCTAGTTACTTGTGTGACTGAATACTCACTAAGTCTGATAGGATTTCTCCCCTTTGTGGATTTAAAAATCTAAGATACCAGACAACACAGACAACCATCCCATAAAGATACTTAAAACAGGAGTATAAAACACTGAACATCTACATAAACTGACAGGGAGAAGTGTTTACATGATCTGTGCCTCAGGGAACTGTCACTTCTATGACACTCAGGTCAACAGAGTTTAATGAAGGAGGTGAGATTTCTAGCACTCTCAAGCTTACAGCAGAGAAACGGTTTGGCAGACAAAGGAGAGGGCATTCCAGACACTTGGTATACTGTGGAAGCAGTCTAAGGAAGGGGTCCTGTAAAAAGGTAAGCCAGAATATGTTTCTTAAAAAAAACAAACAAAAAAAGCAAAGTTATAGAATGGCCTAAAGAAAGAGAAGACAGAGACTTGGAAATAGCAGTAGGCCAGGAAAGCCTAGAGAAGGGTCAACTCCAAATCAGGCCCGAGGACTCAGTCACTTTACTTTCATCTATATTTCTTCTGGCAAGGGTACAATTCTATAGTGGAACATAAAGCAACCCAACCACCACTAATTAACTGATTCCCCCAAAGGACTCAATAATACTTTACAAGCACATAAACAAACCATGCCTAGTAATCAATTCACCAATGGAACATCATGGAGAAAGCCAGGTACCTCACCAATGCACAGCACCATTTCATGACATCAAGAAGGAAAACACTAGACCTTGTGCCATTTCAATTATATTTCTGGTATGAGAATCTAAATTATCCAAGTTACAATTTGACCATAACACCAAGGCTGGCCCTCAAAAGCAATCTAGAACACTCAAAGCTTAGAGTTAGCAAGACCCTAGTTCTATGCATCTCCAGAAGACTAACAACAATTTGGATTCCTATTCTTCCCAGAGGAGGGGGTGGAGCTAAAAGTGATAGGTGATAGAAAGCAGGAAAGGTTGAATTCCTGAAGAAAACACACATCTTAAGATTACATAATACTGCCCAGAAGTAACCAAACTACAGCAGAAAACATTCAAACACATTCTAACATGCCTCTAATTAAGAGTTTTGGGAGGTTCCAGAATTATAGCTACCGAACATGAAACCTAAAGAATTTACCAAGATTAAAAAGATTACCAACTTTAACTCAGAGGAAAAACACACTGGAAGGTTAGTTAGAATACACTCATAATGATGTCAGTTTGCTGACCTTCATACAATTGCTGCATCATTTTAGGTACAATTGTTAGTGATAAAAACCTGAATGGGTTGGGCACTATACAAAATATAAAATTAGATATGATTCCTGTTCAGAAAATTCAAGTTACTGACTCATAAACTTCATTTTTCACCAGGGATGTATGCTGATGTTCTGTAACTGTGAACTTATTTTAAAATACAGCAAGAAATACAGGTAGGACATATGATAATGTCAAACAAGCAAAAACTTTTGTAGCATGTAGAAGCAAGCAGGTAAGTATTTTGAAATATTTATGGATGGTTAACCAGAAAGGCTAATTTAACACCTACACATCAATTGCATGTGAAATATTTGCATTTACTACCAGTAAGAGGACCATCACCAGAAACTGCATTAAGAATGCCAGTTGCAATTAAATTAGGTGAAATTTCACAGTTTAAAAGATATGTAACCTTCTTCATTGAGAACTTTAATTTATATAAGCTACTGGAAGGCACTCAAAGATGAAATTATGACTATACAATTATAAAGATGGAGAAAAAGATAAGTATCAAAAGAAAGCTATAACATTTTTCTATAATCTCAGATTTTAAAAATATATAACAACAATGGCATTTAATTTACTCTATGTAAGGAATGCTGCCACATGATTAATGTATATTATTTCATTTAATCCTTATAAAAACCCTACAAAGTTGGTCCTATTATTAGTAGTACTATTGTTTCCATTTTATAGATGAGGAAATAATAGCTTAAAGGTTAAACAACCAGTCCCAAATCACACATATAGAAAGAGGTAGAGGTGAGATTCAAATGCAAGTCTGTCTGACTCTCAAGTTGGTATTCATAGCTCTACTAGTGTAATGAAATAGACATAACCAATGATAACTACAAAAGAGTTTCATGAGCCTGCAAAACACCCAAAAGGCCAAGATTCAGAATGACCTGAGCCTTAAAAAGAGATATATTCTGAGGATAACAAAAAGGGATTTCAAATTGCAATCAGTAACCAGAAAACTAACATTAGGTAAAAAAGAGAAAGAAAAATATTCCTACTTTATTTCCACTTTTCCTCTATTTAAAGAAAAGATACTTTGGGAGGCTAAGGCAGGCGGATCACCAGGTCAGGAGATTGAGACCATCCTGGCTAACAAGGTGAAACCCCGTCTCTACTAAAAATACAAGAAAATTAGCTGGGTGTGGTGGTGGGCGCCTGTAGTCCAACCTACTCAGGAGGCTGAGGCCGGAGAATGGCATGAACCTGGGAGGTGGAGCTTGCAGTGAGCCCAGATCGCACCACTGCACTCCAGCCTGGGCAACAGAGCTAGACTCTGTCTCAAAAAATACATAAATAAAAATAAAAAAGAAAAGAAAAGAAGGACAAGAAAGGGTACAGAAAACATGAGTTGAAGAAAGATGAAAACAGAGAGACAGAAGAAAAGATTAAGAAGCACTCATCCTAGGATAAGTTCCAGGATACTGGAAAAATCTTACACTAAGATTTCCAAACTAATATCTAGGCAGAATTGTGAATAATGAGAGAGGTGCAGAAGTCTAGAGAGAGGCAAATGTAGTCTTGATTTTTTTAAAAGAGAAAGTCATGTCTACAAGCTGGTGAATGTAACCTCAATTCTAGATAGGTTTTATAGAATACATTATTAAAAAGACTTCCAGTTTGGGCAGGATGGTGTTTTCCCTGCTTCTCTCAGCTAAACAACTATAAAACCTGGAAATGACACAAGAGACAACCAGAGGAAAACTATGAAGAGTGATAACAAGAAGCTGAGTTGGTTTAGAACGGAAGAACAGAAAAGCTATGGGATATCTTGCATCCCCATACTCCACAGAGAAAGACCACCTAGACCTGGTGTTTGTGAATCCCCTCTCTTAGCAACAGAGATCAGCCCAGGTGGGCTCATTCCTCTCCTAAATCAAATGGGAGTTTTCTGACATCAGGTGAGCCCAATGTCACCAGCACAGTGGATCAATTGGGAGCCCAACCAGCAATGAGCAGACAGGGGAAGTACTCTCTTTCCCAACCATGCCTGAGCTTCCCTTTGCCCCCCAAGAGATACTCAGGCTGACAAGGTTGAGCCTATAGGAGAGACCCAGCTGAAGCAGGCAGCCTGTTCAGAGAAGCCTCTTTATCCCTATGGGTTCAAAATATTCCATCTACACCCAAACACATTAGGAAAGAAAACAGAACCAGAGATGGTACTTGAGTCAGAAGAAGCATCAGTTCTTAGAAGCTTCTTTATCTCACAAACCCAAGACTCTCCTCCTCTGCCCAGACACTCTGGAGGAAGTGTAGAGTGGGGAACACTGATGGAGGATCCCAACATGCCCTTCCTTCTTCCAGAGACATTCAATGGCAGGCCTTGGGAAACCCTTTCTGCCCCATCAAGCACCACCAGCAGGAGCAGTGGAAGCCCCAGCAGCATCAGATAAACCAAGCAAACCAAAATAACAACACAAAAGCTATGAAAATTAAACTGCCATTGGAACCACAACCCACAAAAGTAGGCCCACAACTCACATGCTAAATCTAAACAAGGTGACTGCTAAAATAAAAGATTTAAATGAGATCCAAAGTCACCTAACATGATAGACAAAATATCTATGAGACAATAAAAAAATCACCCATCATACCAAGAAACAAGACAATAACAACTTGAAGAAGAAAAGACAATCAACCAAAATCAACACTGGGATGAATCAGATGTTAGAATTATTTAACAACATTTGAAAGCAGCTATTATAACAATGTTTCCGCAATTACAAATTATCTTGAAACAAATGAAAAAACAAAAATGCAGCAAAGAAATAGAAATTATTAAAAAAGGAACCAAATGGAAACTCCATAACTGAGAAAATAATGGCAGAAACTTTTAAAATAAGATTGCTGGAGGACTCAATAGTACAATGGAGATGACAAAGGATAGAATCAGTGAACTGGAGGAGAGAACACTGGAATTCACCCAATCTGAAAAACAGGGAAAGTACAGATGTAAAAAAAAATGACCTGTGGGTCAATGAATAAAGATCTAATGCTCATATCATTGGAGGCCCAGAAAGAGAGGTGAAAGGATGTGGGACTAAATGAATATTGAAAAAAAAAATAATGGTTGAAAGTTTCCAAAGTTTGATAAAAGACACACACCCAGGAAACTGAGTGAACTTCAAGTGGGATAAACTCAAATAAATCCATGCTAAGACATGCCATAATTAAAATTTTTAAACCTAAAAAATAAAAAGAAATAAATGTATATTATTAATAGGGAACACCAATTCAAAAGGCCAAGAATTTCTATTCTGAAATTGTAAAGGCCAATAGAAAGTGGCACAATATTTTTCAAAGTGTTCAAAGTAAACAACCACAAATAATAAAATGAAAAAATACACCATACAAACATCAACTGCATGTTTATTGCAGTACAATTCACAATTGCAAAAATACAGAACCAACCTAAGTGCCCATCAGTGGGTGAGTAGATAAAGAAAATGTGGTGGCCAGGTACGTTGGCTCACGCCTATAATCCCAGCACTTTGGGAAGCCACGGCGGGGGGATTATGAGGTCAGGAGTTCAAGATGAGCCTGACCAACATGGTGAAACCCCATCCCTACCAAAACTACAAAAATTAGCCAGGCGTGGTAGTGCACACCTGTAGTCCCAGCTACTCAGAAACCTGAGGCAGGAGACTTGCTTGAACCAGGGAGGCAGAGGTTGCAGTGAGCTGAGATCATGCGACTGTACTCCAGCCTGGGCAACAGAGCGAAACTCCATTTCAAAAAAAAAAAAAAAAGAAGAAAATGTGGTGCGTGTGTGTATGTGTGTGTAATGGAATACTCCTCAGCCATAAAGAAGAACAAAATAATGTATTTTGCAGCAACTTGGATGGAACTGGAGGCCATTATCCTAAATGAAGTAACTCAGGAATGGAAAAACAAATACCGCATGTTCTCACTTATAAGTGGAAGCTAAGCCATTGATACACAGGGGTATGTAGAGTGGTATAATGAATGTTGGAGAATCAGAAGTGGGGAAGGTGAGAGAGTGGTAAGGGATGAAAAATTACCTGTTGGGTACAATGTAGACACTATTTGGGTGACAGGTACACTAAAAGCTCAGACTTCATCACTATACAATTCATCCACGTAACCAAAAATCATTTGTGCCCTTAAAGCTATTGAATTTTTTTAAAATATGTTAAACAGTTACATGCATTATAAAGAACCTATGAGGAAAACATTTTAAAATAATTCAGTCTTGTGCAGTAAAAAAGAAAGAAAATCAACAAAATAAAAAAACTGGTTCCTTAGGGTGAAAAAAAAACAGTAAAATTGACAAAACTCTAACAACACTGACAAAAAGAAAAAAAGACGCAAATTATCAATGTCAGGAATGAAACAGTATATCACTAGATCTCACAGCCATTAAAAATATAAGGGAATACTATGTATAACTTTATGCTCATAAATTTGAGAAGAAATGGACCAATTTCTCAGAAACAACAACCTACCAAGCCTTGACCAAGATGAAATAGATAATCTGAATAGACTTATAACTGTCAAAATAATTCAATTTGTAATTTAAAAGCTCCTGAAAAAGAAATCTTCAGGCTCAACTGAATTCATTGGTGAATTCTACCAATCATTAAAGAGGAATTAACATAAACTTTAACAAATTTCTTCCAGAAAAATAGGAAGAAGGTAATACTTCCTAACTCATTTTATAAGGATAGTGTTATCTTCATACCAAAACCAGACAAAGAAAATATAATTTAAAAAAGGAAACTAAGAGCCAATAGTTGTTCATGAACTTAAATACAAAAATCCTCATAAAAGTATTAGCAAACTGGATCCAAACTATATGAAAAGAATTATACATCATGACCAAGTGGGGTTTATTCCAGGTATGCAAGGCTGGCTTAACATTAAAAAATTAATCAATGTAATTCACAATAATCAACAAGCTGAAGAAGAAAAATCATATGATCTTATCAGTCGATGCAGAAAAGGTATCTGACAAAGTCCAACACTCAATCAAGGAAAAAAAACCTCTCAGTATTTTGAAATAGAGAAAAATTACCTCACTTGATAAAAAGCATCTGCAAAGTCCTACAGGTAACATCATACTTAATGGTAAAAGACTGAGTATTTTTTCCTTAAGATAGGAACAAGGCAAGAATAGTTGTTCTCAATACTAAACACAGTACTAGAAATTCTAGCTAGTGCAGTAAGACAAGAAAAAAAGGCATATAGTTTAGAAAGAAAGAAAGAAAGAAAGAAAGAAAACTGTCTTTATTTGCAGATGCTATGTCTACATTGAAGATCCCAAGGAGACTACAGAAAAACACCTAGAATCTACAAGTGAGTTTACCAATATTAGTCCATTCTCACACTGGTATAAAGAAGTACCTGAGACTGGGTAATTTATAAAGAAAAGACGTTTAATTGGCTCATAGTTCCACAGGTTGTATAAGAAACATGACGGCTTTTGGGAAGGCCAATCATGGCAGAAGGTAAAGGGGAAGCAGGCACATTTTACATGGCCAGAACACGAGGAAGAGAGAGAAGTGGGGAGGTGCTACACACTTTTAAACAACCATATCTCATGATAACTCACCATCACAAGAACAGCACCAAAAGAGAAATCTGCCCCCAGGATCCAATCACTTCCTCCCAGGCCCTACCTCCAACATTGGGGATTACAATTTGACATGAGATTTGGGAGGGGACACAGACCCAAACCATATCACCAAGTAGACAGGGTAAAAGACCAACACACAAATATTCAATTGCTTTTCTATATAATGACAATAAACATACAGAAACTGAAATTTAAAATATAATACCATTTACAATAGCACTGAAGAAAACAGAGTACTTAGGGAGATACCTAACAAAACATGTATAGGCTATATATACTGAACATTATAAAATGCTGTTGAATCCCTCCATGTTAAAAACTCTCAATAACCTAGGTATTGAAGGAACATACCTCAAAATAATAAAAGCCATCTATGACAAACCCACAGCCAACATCATATTGAATGGGCAAAAGCTGGAAGCATTCCCCTTGAAAACCAGCACAAGACAAGGGTGCCCTTTCTCACCATTCCTATTCAACATGGTATTGTAGGTCCTGGCCAGAGCAATCACGCAAGAGACAGAAATAAAGGGCATCCAAATAGGAAGAGAGGAAGTCAAACTATCCCTATGTGTTGATGACATGATTCTATACCCAGAAAACCCCATGGTCTTGGCCCAAAAGCTCCTTCAGCTGATAGACAACTTCAGCAAAATTTCAGGATACAAAATCAGTGTACAAAAATCACTAGCATTCCTATACACCAACAATAGCCAAGCAGAGAGTCAAATCAGGAATGCAATCCCATTCACAACTGCTACAAAAAAGAATAAAATACCTAGGAATACAGCTAACCAGGGAGGTGAAAGATCAATGAGAATTACAAAACACTGCTCAAAGACATCATGGAAGACACAAACAAATATAAAATCATTCCATGCTCATGGATAAGAAGAATCAATATCATTAAAATGGCCATACTGCTCAAAGCAATTTAGAGATTCAATGCTATTCCTATCAAACTACCGATGACATTCTTCACAGAACTAGAAAAAACTATTTTAAAATTCATATGGAACCAAGTAACAGCCCAAATAACCAAGGCAATCCTAAGCAAAAAAAAAAAAAAAAAAAAGGTGGAGCCATCATATTACCTGACTTTATATACTTTAAACTATATTACAGGGTGACAGTAACCAAAACAGCATAGTAATGGAACAAAACAGATGCATAAATCAATGGAACAGAGTAGAGAGCCCAGAAATATAGCTACACACCTACAACCATCTGATCTTTGACAAAGTCAACAAAAACAAGCAATGGGAAAAGGAATCCCTATTCAATAAAGGTGCTGGGAAAACTGGTTAGCCATATGCAAAAGATTGAAACTGGACCCCTTCCTTACAACATATACAAAAATTAACTCAAGAATGAGTAAAGACTGAAATGTAAAACCCCAAACTATAAAAACCCTAGAAGAAAAGTCTACGCAATACCACTCAGGACATAGGCACAGGCAAAGATTTCATGATGAAGACACCAAAAGCGATTGCAACAAAAGAAAAAATGGACAAATGGGATCTAATTAAACTAAAGAGTTTCTGTGCAGCAAAATAAACTATCAGCAGAGTAAACAAATAACCCATAGAATAGGAGAAAATATGTGCAAACTATGTATCTGACAAACGTCTAACATCCAGCATCTATGAGGAACTTAAATTTACAAGAAAACAAACCCACTAAAAAGTAGGCAAAGGACATGAACAGACACTTTTCAAAAGAATACATACATGCGGCCAACAAGCACACACACACACACACACACACAACTCAATATTGCTGATCATTAGAAAAATGCAAATCAAAACCACAATGAGATACCATTTCACACCAGTCAAAATGACTACTATTAGAAAGTCAAAATAACAGATGCTGGAGAGATTGCAAAGAAAAGGGAATGCTTATACACTGTTAGTGGGAGAATAAATTAGTTCAACCATTGTGGAAAATGGTATGGCAATTCCTCAAAGAACTACCATTTGACCTAGCAATCTCATTATTGGGCATATACCCAAAGGAATCTAAATCATTCTACCATAAAGACACATGCATGTGGTGTATGTTCACTGTAGCACTACTCACAATAGCAAAGACACAGAATCAACATAAATGTCCATCAATAGCAAACTGGATAAAGAAAATGTGGTACGTATACACCATGGAATATTATGCAACCATAAAAAAGAATGAAATCATGTCCTTTGCAGGAACATGGATGGAGCTTGAGGCCATTATCCTTAGAAAACTAATGCAGGAACAGAAAGCCAAATACTGCATGTTCTCACTTATAAGTGGGAGCTAAATGATGAGAACACATGGACACAAAGAGGGGAACATTAGACACTGGGGCCTACTTGAGGATGGTGAGAGGAGGGAGAGGATCAGAAAAAAATATCTCTTGGGTACTAGGCTTAGTACCTGGGTGACAAAATAATCTGTACAACAAACTCCTGTGACATGAGTTTACCTATATAACAAACCTGCACATATACTCCTGAACCTAAAATAAAAGTTACAAAAAGTAAAAAAATAAAATAATGGGTTGAAAGGAATTTTTAAAAGACCTAAATAGATATATTGTGTTCATTGATTGGAAGATAACATTGTAAAGATGTCAATTTCCCCATATTGATCCACAGATTTATTGTAATTCCTATAAAAATCCCAACAAGGATTTTTGTAGACATAGGCAAGCGTATTTTAAGTTATATGCAAAGGTACAGGCCCCAGAATAGGTGGTACAGGCCCCAGAATAGGTAAAACAACCCTGGAAAAGAAAAAAAAAAGGAGAAGGAATCACTCTAGCACGTATTAACACTTACTATATAGCTACCATAATCACAACAGCATGGTATTAGTGGAGGGTAGACATATAGCTCCATGAGACAAAATAGAGAACTCAAAAATACGCTCACATAAATATGCATGACTAAAGTCAAACCCAATTCAATGTAGGAAACATAGCCTTTTCAACAAATGATGCTGGAGCAATTGGATATCCCTAGGCAAGAAAAGTAACCCTGAAATAATCTTCACAGTTTATATAAAAGTTAATTCAAAATGTATCATAGACTTAAATATAAAAGTAAAATTATAAAACTTTTTTGAAAAATAGGAGAAAATCTTTGGGAACTAGACTTGACACAAAAAGTATGATCCATAAAAGAAAAAATTGATAAACTGAACCTCACCAAAATTTAAAACTTTTGCTCTGTGAAAGCCTATGTGAGCATAATAAAAAGATAAGCTTATAGACTAGGAGAAAATATTTCCAAACCACATATTTGAAAATGAACTTATATCTAGAATATATAAAGAACTCTCAAAACTCAACAGTAAATTAACTAAGGGGACATAGAGATTGCAGATCAGTACATGAAAAGATGTTCAATACCATTAGCCATCAGAGAAATGAAAATTAAAATTACTATGAAATACTACTACATACCTATCCAAATGGCTAATATTAAAAATAGTGACAGTGCCAAATGCTAGCAAGAATATGGAGAAACAGAACCATATGGTGGGAATGTAAAATAGTACAGTCACTATGGTAAAGTAAAATTATAAATTTTGTATAAAGTAAAATTATAAATTATGGTAAATAGTTTGGCAGTTTCTTGGAAAAAAAAACTAAACATGCAACTATCATATGACCCAGCAACTGGATTCTTGGGCATTTATCCCAGAAAAACAAAAACTTATGTTCAAACAAAAACCTATACACAAATGTTCATGGCAGCTTTCTCTGTAATTGCCAAAAACTGGAATAAGCCTTGATGTCCTTCAACAGGTGACTGGTTAAACAAACTACAGTTCATCCACACAATGAAACATTACTCAGCAATAAAAAGGAACAAACTATTAATACGCACAACAATTTGGATGGATTCCAAGGGGACTATGCTGAGTGAAAAAAAGTAAATCCCAAAAGTGTACATACCATATGATTCCATTTATATGATATTTTAGAAACGACAAAACTGTAGAAACAGGAGATTAGTGGTTGTCAGGGGTCAGAGATAGGGTAAAGGGAGGGTATACAGGGAGGCAGTGGATATGTTTACAAAAGGACCAAACAAGGGATCCTTTTGATGTTGGAAGTGTTCTGTATCTCAACTGTGGCAGTAGATACACAAGGCTACACAGATAAGATTGTATAAAACTAAATATATACATATATATGTACAAGTAAATCTGGAGAAATATGAATAAGATGGGTAGATTGTATCAATGTCAATTCCTGGTCATGATATTATACTATAGTTTCGTAAACTGTTACCATTAGCGGAAACTAGAGTGTACAAAGGAGCTCCCTGTATTATTTCTTAAAATTGCGTGTGAATCTACAATTTTCTCAATAACAACATCAGTTTAAAATGCTGGGGACACAGACAGGAGTGATGGCCCATGCCTGTAGTCCCAGTTACTCTGGAGGTTGAGGTGAGAGGATCTCTAGCATCCAAAACTTCAAGGCCAGCCTGAGCATCATAGTGAGACCCCCTATTTAAAAAGAAAAAAAAAAATGATGCTGAAGACAGTTTAAAGAAAAGAGAAATCAGTGAACACTAGGAGCTAGTATGGGTTCATTAAGAAAAAAACTCATTCACCGTCCCCTCCCTTTCTTCCTTCCTTTACTTTTGATATAAATGTTATCAGGTGAGTGCTATAACTGTTTTTATATCCTGAGTTTAGGAAAGTATTTGACGGTGTCTCACAATAGCTTTATAGAGTCAAAATTGATGTGCCACATTAGAGCTGAGAGAACTTTTAAACATTTCAAAGACCATACTCAAGACTGATTGAAAGATTAAATGTCAATCAATGGTCCCTAGCCAAATGCTAAAAGGCCACATATCCTTCAAGATTTCCACTGATGGTTTGAAAACCAAACAGAAAGCTTATAGTTGACTGAATCTGCAGATGGTCTGAAGCACACAAGGGTAGCTGATATTTGAATGGTCAGAATTAGGAATTAACAGACTATACTGGCTGTTACATACACAATGAAATCTAACATAAACAAAAAGCCTTTCACAAAGGTCCAGACTTACAATTAAATAAACACAGCAGCATCTGTGAAAGAGTTTTAAGTTGATGGAAAGCCCAGTGAACCATCATAATCTCAGACTTCATTTCTTACTGTTTCTGCTACACTGACAACTTTGCCATTCCTCAAACACACCAAGAACACATTCTAGACTCAGGACCTTTGCACATGCTATTTTCTGTGTCCAGTTGATTCTTCTCCCAATTATCTGCATGATGTTATCCTTCATTTCTTCTGGGTCTTGCTTTATCACAGAGGCATTTCTTGACCACATAAGTGAGACAGCAACTCCCACCCCTCACTTTTTATATATCCCTTTCGTTACTCTAAGTTTCTCCTGTATTTGCTTCCACTTGATATATTATAGATCTATTTTTTATATTTTTTGTCTGCCCCCACCCCAGCTCCCATCAAAATGGGAGCAGGTAACAGGAACTTTGTTTTCTTCCTAGCCAGATACAGATTTTGTTGGACTTAAAATATATACGAGTTGCAGAATTTTCTTCAAGAACAATAATACAAAATTACAAATACAACATTAGTTATAGGGCCTTAGAAGATGTCCCTGCAAGTAAAGGGCCTTGGAATTTTTTTTTTTTTTTTTTTTTTTTTTGAGACGGAGTCTCGCTCTGTCGCCCAGGCTGGAGTGCAGTGGCCGGATCTCAGCTCACTGCAAGCTCCGCCTCCCGGGTTTATGCCATTCTCTTGCCTCAGCCTCCCAAGCAGCTGGGACTACAGGCGCCCGCCACCTCGCCCGGCTAGATTTTTGTATTTTTTAGTAGAGACAGGGTTTCACCGTATTAGCCAGGATGGTCTCGATCTCCTGACCTCGTGATCCGCCTGTCTCGGCCTCCCAAAGTGCTGGGATTACAGGCTTGAGCCACCGCGCCCGGCCGGGCCTTGGAATTTAAGCTTCATTCACTTTATAGTAAATCTACCTCTAATCACTGTTATAGCCCCAGTTCCTAGCACAGCTCCTCATACATGTGTGAAGCCACCATACTTGAGTTCTTACCCAATGAACTGATAACCTACATACTAAAACCTACATACATAAAAACTAACTCAAAGCCCAGTCGCAGTATACTTTTGTAACAAATAGCTGAGTGTCCACCAATCACAGCAGCCAAGCTTCAGTCAATTGCAGGTAGCTAACTGATTACACCATGCTCAAATAAGGCAAAAGCAGAGCTGTAACCAATCAAGCTGTCTCTCTTAGGGCGCTCAGTTTTTTGTCCATAAATGCTGCAGGCAAGAGTTCTGTTAACCTGTTCTGGTTTTGAGGGCTGCCCAATTTGTGAATCATTCTTTGCTCAATTAAACTCCGTTAAATTCAGTTTGTCTAAAGTTTTTCTTTTAACAGATTGGCATCAGAAGTCGGATCCAAAGTAGAACTGCAGTGACCGCCAGTAGCACTGAGTGACTAAGTAAAGGTACCCAACAGAGCCCATTATGCCCACTGATCTATTAGAGCAACTGGGGTCATGGGTGATTTCTCTCTCTGATACTGGGCTCCACAAATTTGTTGCTTGGGCTCTCGAATTTATTTTAGCTTTTTTTTTTTTTTTTTTTTTTAATCCACAATGGGTTCAGAAGTCACAATAGAAACAGGAATGGGTACTGTATGGGGGTGCCACAGGTGTCTGCCTGCGTCAGACAGAAACTGGAATAGGTTCAATAGGTAGGTAAGGTTACTAGAATATGATAGGAAATCATATAATATCTAGATCCAAAAAGTCTAGAACTCCTCCATGTGGAACTCTAGCAAATTTCATGTATAAGAACTATGGATATAGAAGTTGTGCTTTTTTAGAGAAATGGGTGAACGTAGAGTAACTTAGAGTTACACGGTGGGAAAACTCCTTACAAAAGGCAAACAGTTGGGTGTCTTTACAATTACAACATCTGCAGGGACCAAGAGGACTTTGTGGTATAAATTTTAAACCAAAAACAAGGGGTCCCAAACTAAAGTACCCTGTGCTCTGAGATGTCTACCTTTATCATAAACAGCCAGAGAATTGGAAAATAAATTGTCAGTTTTTACACAAGACATCTGATGAACTCACTCACTTTGTCCTGCACTATTTCCTCACTAGAAGTAGTCCCCAAAGGCTTCACTCCTTGGATGATAATTAACCAATTTCTCAGAGAGAAATAAAGAATATTTCCGTGGTGGAGGTTTCAAATTATGTCTAAAAGATTCCTGTGTCCAAACCTGTCGAATACCACTTGGGCCATTTTCAGAAAAATATTGTAAGAATTAGTTCTTTCTGTTTTCTGTACTTACTCTTGCTTTTCCCTTAGGAACCTCTCAGTTGACTGAAACCTCTCTTCTCAAAACCCTGCTGACTATATGTTCTGCCAACCCTGTCTACCTCTTTCTTGTCAACATGATGTTTAGAGAGAGAAAATATTTTATGTTGACTGATGATTCTGACTATTCTTTATCTTTCTCTCCATCTTTTTCTTTATCCTCCTCTGCCTACTGTAAACCAAAACTAAAATTCTAAGATACCCCCAACCACCTGAATGGACTTCCTCCTAGGCCAGGGTACTTTAAAATTTAACTTGAGAGACTGGTTCAGGCCATAACAGGAAGTGGGGGTCAGACATGCCTCATTAGGCCTCTTCAGCATTAATATCAACATAGTGTGATAAGAAACATTTATAATCTATTCTCTCTGAAGCCTGCTACCTGGAGGCTTCATTTGCATGATAAAACCTTGGTCTCCACAACCTCTTATCTCAACATAGACATTCCTTTCTATTGATAACTCTTTCAACCAATTGCCAATTAGAAAAATTGTAAATCTACATACAACCTGAAGCATCCCCACCCCCACCCTTCTTCAAGTTGTCCTGCCTTTTGGACTGAACCAATGTATTTCTTAAATGTGTTTGATTGAAGTTTCACATCTCCCTAAAATATATAAAACCAAGCTGCACCCCAAACACCTTGGGCACATATTCTGAGGATCTCCTGAGGGCTGTGTTGTGGGCCATGGTCACTCATATTTGGATCAGAATAAATCTCTTCAAAAATATTTTACAGAGTTTGACTCTTTTCATCGATAGTACCTAAATTTATTAACCTTTTTGCTTATTTTCCCATCTCAGGATAAAAAAGTTGTTTAGAGAAGTTCAGCCCTCAGATAAACATGGCCTGCTTCTTTAACCACTTTGTGCCTTCGTCAAAATCTTAAACTCAGAACAATAGTGAAATGTATCCTAGGCTGGCATAGAAGATGCTTTGTCTGCCCTATTTATTAATGGGAACCACTCTGAACTCAGTAATCTAATTTAAAAACTTGGGCTGGGAATCTGCCTATTTTTAGTTATTTTGAGACGTTTTATAAAATAAATTTACATCTATACAGGAAATCTCCATTTATAAGGCTGTCTCTGTCTCTGCACCTGGAAGAGAGGCAGGACTCTTACTAGAAGTTCTTACAATGGAGAAAGCATTGACTTAAATTTACATAACAAGCCTTACCTTTGTTTAAGGTGATTTTCTTGACCATCTTGTCTTAACTGGGACTTTATCTATACCTTCCTTTCTCAGTTTGAGCAAATGACAATTAGTGCTGAAATCTAAGTTCCAAACCTTTGAGACATAAATTTTCTACCTTCTTTTACCTAAGAATCACCACTTTAGAAATGCAAATTTGGCGTAGAAAATTTTAGATGCTTCTTAAAAATGAGATGACTAAAATGGACAGTATTGGGGTTAAAACAAAAGTTGAATCTAACAAAGGATGGATGGACCACAGGGACTCCCTGTTGGTCTCCCTACATTTCAGGGACCCAAACCAGTCCATTCTATTTACCTCAGTTTGGAGAAATTTTAAAAGCCCAAAGACAAATATAATGAGAAGCCTAACTAAAAATTGCTTAGCGCAATAATCAGGCAGGTCATTTAAAAAAAGGACAAAGGTCCCTTGACTCAATCCCTACTGCTACAATGAGTAAAATGGTCAGAGGTCGAAGAAAATAGGTATCTTCAGAGTAAATGGTGTTGCGGAAAGATGAATAGGCCCTTAGAAGAAAAGATGATGTTGTGACAAGGTTTGTCTGGTTGCAATGGACTTCTGGCCTTCTCTCTTGTGATAACAGTTAATCTTCAGAGGACGGAGGACAATTGAGTTCCTTTTGTAGTCTCTAGGCAGATGGAGGGGAACTCAGAAAGCCTCTGTATTTTGCTGTTTTTCTTTTTTCCTTTTTTTTTGTTTTTTGTTTTTGAGATGGAGTTTCACTCTTGTAGCCCAGGCTGGAGGAGTGCAATGGTGTGATTGGACGGGGGGAGAGGACAAAGACGACTAAGATAGCGCATTTCCAGGTTCTTCATCACCAACTTACCCGCGAGTGGGAAAATGCAGCCCACGCCCGGGAAAAATGCAGACCAACTGCGCAGGCACAACGTGACCTCCGAACGAGGAGACTGAAACCTACCTAGCTGCACCTAGGGAATGCCCCCCGACAGGCCCGTGTCCCGCCTACTGCCCTCCCACTCCCAGGCCCTAGACATAAAAAACCGCTCCTGGTAGACGTCCGGGGCGAACTTCCTCGGCCCCTCCTCATATGCGGACCTAGGAACCTTGCCCGAGAATGCTGGAGTGACTTCCTCGACCTCCACCACCAGAGACCAGTGAACCTCGCCCTCCACCTCCGGAGACAGGTGAACCTCACCCTTTCCTCCTTCACATTGGCTAACTAATAAAGTTTTTTTTACCTTGCCTACTTGCCTCATCTCTGGCACCTGCTCCGGTGGTCACATAAAACAAATCAGGTGGTGCCCAAACCCGGGAGGAGACCCCTCCTCAGGGCCCCCGAGGCCCGGGGAGCCTCCTCCTCCTTCCACGCTGCGGACAGACCAGGACCCAGATGCTACTTTCCACACCTCCAAACCTCCTAGGGGTGAGTACCTCTTGCCTCCCTCTCATACTCCTTGGCCAGAAGTCCTGCGCAGGCCCAAGGCTTTTTGGTCACCAGGTGACCCACAGAAGAGTTCCCAAAGGTTCTGCCTAAAGGAACTCCATTCCAGTCCGCATGAGAACCATCCAGGACGGAGACATCCACCTGGAGGTAATCTCCATTCCGGCTCCAGGAGCCATCCGGTCTCTAGTGGCTCCAAAGGATGCTTTGTAGCCAGATAGAGCCTGGTTTCTGCTTACCGCGAGAGAAAGGCAATGGGAAATCCCCAATCCAAAATACCTAGAGACACCCCTTTAGGGTGTCTTCTAACTAATCTCAAAACTTTACAATTAGAGCAGGATCTTAAGCAAAAGCGACTGATTTTCCTCTCCACTGTGGCGTGGCCACAATATAAATTAGACAACCAGTCTCAATGGCCGCCTGAAGGCACCCTAGACAGTAACATTTTAATCAACCTCGGTAATTTCTGCCGGCGCTTAGGCAAGTGGTCTGAAATAAATTATATACAAGGGTTTTGGGATTTGCGTTCTCGACCAGACTTGTGTAGCCAGTGTTCCTTGGCCCAAGTCATGTTGGCTAAAGGCGCGGATCTAGCAAAGCCAGAAAAGGAAGAGTCATCCTTCCTGTCTGACTCGCCCGAAGACCTCACAAATTCCTACTCTAGGCCCCTGGCGTCAGCTTCCCCTCCCTCCCTTCCACTCCCGCTGTATACTCCACCTCCCCCTCCCGCTTCTGCTCCACCTTCCCCTCCCGCTTCCGCTGTAGTTCCGCCCTCCACCTCAGTCCCGCCTACCATTGTTGAGGCTGCCCCTCCCTCCATCCCCTCGGCACTTCCGCCTAGCCACCTTAGTTCGCCTATATCCTCCCATACCCGCTCTAAAGATTGCCTAACCGCCCCCGCCCTTACTCCCACCCTATCCAACCCCCCTGCAGTTTTAGCGCCCTTGCGTGAGGTGGCAGAAGCAGAAGGCGTGGTTAGAGTTCATGTTCCCTTCTCACTAGCAGACCTTTCAAAAATTGAAAAACGTTTAGGAGATTTTTCTGCCAATCCTACAGTCTATACCAAAGAATTTAGGTACCTTTGCCAGGCCTACGATCTAACCTGGCATGACCTTCATGTTATTCTTACCTCTACTCTAAACCCAGAGGAGTGAGAGTGCATCCTAGTGGCCGCCAGGCAGCACGCCCATCAGCTGCATTTAACAGATGCTGCTATCCCAGTAGGGGAACAGGCAGTCCCATCTGTGGACCCAGAATGGGACTATCAAGTAGGCCAGCCGGGTCGCCGAAGATGAGACATAATGACTCAATGTCTTCTGGCTGGCAGGCAGGCAGTCTCAAATAAGGTAGTTAATTTTAACAAACTAAAAGAAATTATTCAAGGTCCAGATGAAAATCCGGCCACATTCTTAAACAGGCTGACTGAGGCTTTAACTCAATACACCTGGTTAGACCCAGCTTCCCCAGCTGGGGCCACTATCCTAGCACCATATTTTATTTCACAATCGGCCTCAGATATTTGGAAAAAACTCCAAAAGGCAGAGGATGGACCTCAAACCCCTATCCAAGACCTAGTCAAGTCGGCCTTCAAGGTCTTTAACTCTAGGGAGGAGACGGCTGAGGCCCAACGACAGGCCCGCCTAAAACAGAAAGTACAGCTCCAAACCCAAGCCTTAGTTGCTGCTCTGCAGCCTAGTCTTAACCCAAAACCGGAGAGCAAAGCACCCAGAGGTCCAAAGTCAGCAAAAGGGGCCTGCTATAAATGTGGAACCCCTGGGCACTGGGCTGATAAATGTCCCCAGAATCCCCAACCGTCTAGTCCAACACAGCCATGCTACAAGTGTGGAGTTGCTGGACACTGGGCTAACAAGTGCCCTAGACCTCGTCCACCAACAACTCCCTGTCCAGCATGCCACGAAGAAGGGCACTGGAAGTCAGATTGCCCCACCCTGAAAACAGGCATGGCGCCTCAACGTGATGTCCCTTCTCAGGACCCTGGGAGCTCCTTCCAGCTCTTACACCTGGACGACGACTGAAGGTGCCGGGACTCGGGGACCCCTATCACCCTCGCCGAGCCACGGGTAACTCTCCTGGTAGCAGGTAAGACAATAATTTTTTAATTGACACCGGGGCTACCTACACTGTTTTGCCGTCTTTCAAAGGGCCTAGCCTCCCCTCCAATATCTTTGTTGTAGGAGTTGATGGCTCCCCGTCCAGCCCTCGAAAAACATCGCCTCTTAATTGCTGCCTGGCCAACAACTATTTTGCGCACTCGTTCCTCATCATCTCCTCATGCCCCACTCCTCTACTAGGCCGAGATATCCTAAGTCAACTGAAAGCCTGTATCTCCCTTCCTACTAGCTACCCCCACCCCACCTGCCATCTACTTCTAGTATTAACTAACTCAAATGACTCCAACAACCCTACTAACCCTTTCCCTAATTTCCCCATTCCTATAGACCCCCAAGTGTGGGACACCTCCACTCCTGTCGTGGCGGACCATCATCCACCAACACTCATAAAACTTAAAAACCCATCTCAGTTTCCAACCCGCCCACAGTTCTCTCTCTCTCCACAACACTTACGAGGACTGAAACCAATCATTACTAGGTTACTCAGCCAACACATACTCATCCCCACTCATTCTCCCTGTAACACCCCAATTCTACCTGTAAAGAAGGCAGATGGGACTTTTTGGTTAGTGCAAGATCTTCATCTTATCAATGAGGCTGTTTACCCCACCCATCCAGTAGTTCCCAATCCCTATACCCTTCTCTCTCTTATCCCATCTAACACAACACACTTTACTGTGCTAGATCTAAAAGATGCATTTTTCTCTACTCCCTTACACCCCGATTGTCAGTTTCTCTTTGCCTTTACATGGGAAGACCCAGACACCCATGCCTCCACCCAACTGACATGGACAGTGCTTCCCCAAGGGTTCCAAGATAGCCCCCATTTCTTTGGGCAAGCTCTTGCAAAAGACTTGGCCTCCTGTCCTCTTACAAATAGTAAAATTCTCCAATATGTAGATGACCTTTTACTCTGTAGTCCCACAAGACAGGACTCTCTTTTAGACACTGCAATCCTCCTTAATCATCTAGGATCCAGAGGTTACCGAGTATCCAAACACAGAGCTCAACTCTCACAACAATGTGTCATATATTTAGGCATTGAAATCACTCCCACAACACGCTCCCTCACCACGGACCGTTTAATACAAAATCTTTCTCCTCCCCAAGACGCTAAAGAAATCCAATCCTTCCTAGGCCTAGTGGGGTTTTTCAGACACTGGATTCCTAATTTCGGAATCTTGGCTAAACCTCTATATGCAGCTGTCAAGGAGACTCCTCAAGGACCTTTGTCTAATCCAAAGTTAATCTATAAACATTTCACTCACCTAAAAAACTGCCTTCTCTCACATCCTACTCTCTCACTCCCAGACTTCCAACGCCCCTTCCAACTTTTCACAGATGAAAGACAAAAAGTTGCTATTGGCCTTTTAGCCCAACCTGTAGGTACCACATACCGTCCTGTGGCATATCTATCCAAACAATTAGATCCCACTGTACAAGGGTGGAAGCCCTGCCTTCAGGCCCTAGCAGCAGCAGCCTGTCTAACCCAGGAAGCAAAGAAACTCATTAGAGGCTGTAATCTAACAGTCTTCTCTACTCACCGCCTTCAAGACCTTATTGCCCACAAAAGTATTAGCCACCTAACCCTGTCTAGGCTCCAACTTTTCCACCTCTTGTTCATAGAAGACTCTACCATTGCCCTAGGAGTCTGCTCCTCTCTAAATCCAGCAACCTTACTCCCCAACCCTCTCAAACAACACCATACTGAACACTCCTGTCCAGAACTTTTAGAGGCCCAACCACCTAGTCACTTACAACTTTACACCATCTTAAAGGACATACATAACTCCTTACACATAGGACCTAAGGCCCTACATAATCTCCTAAGCCCTCTCATTCACTGCCCCACACTCATGAAATACCTAACTATAATCAATCAACAGTGTTCCACATGCCTCAGGTCAAACCCTCAAGGAGGACTATGCAACCCCCATCCAAGTCACCAACTCAGAGGACACCAACCAGGCGAAGATTGGCAGATTGACTTTACCCACATGCCAAAACACAAAAAATTCAAATATCTTTTAACCCTTGTTGATACCTTTTCAGGATGGATAGAAGCCTATCCTACCACAGGAGAAACTGCCAATATAGTTGCCTCCATACTCACTGAACACATTATTCCTAGGTTTTGCCTCCCACTCACTCTTCAGTCTGACAACGGCCCAGCTTTCATCTCCAAAGTAGTCCAACAGGTGGCGACCCTCCTACACATTACCTGGAAACTCCACATCCCTTATAGACCTCAGTCCTCCGGTAAAGTAGAGAAGGCCGACAGGCTCATCAAGCAACAACTCACCAAACTCTCACTCGAGACTCGACAATCATGGGTAACTCTCCTTCCCCTGGCCCTAACTCAGCTGCGAGCTGCCCCACAGAGTCCGACAGGCCTCAGTCCGTTTGAACTAGTCTACGGCCGGCCTCTCACCCTCCAGCAGCTCCCTACCCTTTCCTCTCCGCTGGCAAACTATCTTCCATACCTCACCCTCTTAAGACAACTCCTAAGGCAACATGCAGAACTAGCACACCCCCCTCCAACAGATACCTATAGCCCACATACCTCTCTCAGCCCAGGGGACCAAGTATACTTAAAAGACATCCAAGCCAAAGATCTCCAGCCCAGGTGGAAAGGCCTGTATACTGTCCTCCTGTCCACACACACAGCAGCCAAGCTGTTAGGTCACACACACTGGGTCCACATATCACAATTTAAAAAAAGCCCCCACAGAGGACGACCAGTGGAAATCTACTAGACTCGCCCCTACCCGCCTCAAACTCACCAAACTCCCTTAACCACCTTTATAGAACACCTCCAGTGGCAAGGTGCGTTCTACAATTACACTGAAAATGAAGTCCTACGTTACACTTCCATTACTCTTACATTACTACTCTTCTCATACACTTCACCGTCCATTACTAAGCCTACTTTCATATGGAGATTCTCTATAGTTGAAACATGGACCACCAACAACAAACAACATTCACAGCTACAAGGTACTGCAGACTGCTCACCCCAAGGCTGTCAGTCCCTCCTCACCATAAATTTCACCCTCACTTCTCGCAAACATAGATGGCCTATACCGTCTCTCTGCTTTCTATATGACCAAACAGAATACAATTGTAAAAACTACTGGCAACAAACAAACCTAGGATGCCCGTATCAATATTGTAAAATCCACTATGCATCCAAAGAGAAAAACCACTTCTTCATCGAGCATGAACAATTTGGAACCTACCAATATCAACTAAATATCCAAGACCCGTGGGACCCCCGATGGGCGGACGGGGTAAAAGGAGGACTCTACGCTGATTCTGTTTCAGGTTCATATCCAGCTGCCACCCTCTTAATAAAAAGGACACTAGTCCAACAGGAAAACTCCCTCCCTAAAAACATAAAAAACCTACAAAATTTAACCTTAGCCATACAATCACAAGAACAGGCCCTACAAGATCAACTACACTCCTCCAACAAAGACCCCTTCTCATGGTTAAAGCTTGTCCATCAAGGGTTAAACTTAACACGGGCAGCTAACATAACACATCTCTCCCACTGTTTCCTCTGTGCAGCCCTTAAAGAAGCCCCCTTAGTGGCAGTCCCCTTACCTACTGCTTTCAAGGCTACAACTGACTCTACAAGCACCTCCCCAAAACGGTTCTTACTCCAAGTCCCACTATACCAAAACCCAGAAAATCCAATCCTTCCTTTCTGCTACTCTGCCCCAAACTCCTCCTGGTGTGATTACACCCAATCGCCCAATAAGACCCAGAGAGCCCCCGTTGGAGGTTATTTCTGGTGTAATAAAACCTTCTTCAAGGTCCTTAATCACACATCCACCAGCCAATCTCTCTGTGTCCCAGTGTCCCTAGTACCTACCTTAACCCTATATAGCAAAGCAGAAGTGGCTGAACTCATTTTACCATTTAACTCTCCTCCTAATAATCTCCAAAAACGGGCCGTCTTCCTTCCCTTAGTAATCAGAATTTCTCTAGCCTCCTCCTTAGTGGTGTCAGGGCTCGGAACTGGGGCACTCACCCACTCCGTACAGTCTACTCGATCCCTAACCGCACAAATTCAAGAAGCCATAGAGGCTTCGGCTGAAAGTCTAGCCTCTCTACAGCGCCAAATCACTTCAGTAGCCCAGGTGGCTGCACAGAACAGGAGAGCATTAGATCTTCTTACAGCGGAAAAAGGAGGAACATGTCTTTTCTTAGGAGAAGAACGCTGCTATTACATAAACGAGTCAGGTCTAGTTGACACCAACATCCAAACTCTAAACAGGATTAAAACAGAACTCAAAAACTACAACACTCTCTTAACCCCTGGTCCACCTATATGGTTATTACCAGTAATACAACAAATGCTCCCATTCCTCATTCCTATATTAATCCTTTGTCTTATCGTATGCTTTGCCCCCATTTTAATCAAATTTCTCCGAGCCAAAGTTCAAGAGATCACCTGTGTCGCCTTCAACCAGATGCTCCTACATCCCTACGTCCAGATACCAACCACAGACCCTCATGACGACGCCCTCTGACAGCAGGAAGCAGTTAGACAGATAATGACGCCCCCAATCACTATAATCAATAAAAGGTTGAACTGTCTGGATGGGGGGAGAGGACAAAGACAACTAAGATGGCGCATTTCCGGGTTCTTCATCACCAACTTACCCGTGCATGGGAAAATGCAGCCCGTGCCCAGGAAAAATGCAGACCAACTGCACAGGTGCAATGTGACGTCCGAACGAGGAGACCAAAACCTACCTAGCCAGGCCTACGGAATGCCCCCCGACAGGCCCGTGTCCTGCCTACTGCTCTCCCACTCCTAGGCCCTAGACATAAAAAAACCACTCCCAGCAGACGTCCGCTGGGAACTTCCTCGGCCCCTCCTCATATGCGGACCTAGGAACCTCACCTGAGAATGCCGGAGCGACTTCCTTGGCCTCCACCGCTGGAGACTGGTGAACCTCGCCCTTTCCTCCTTCACATTGGCTAGCTAATAAAGTTTTTTTTACCTTGCCTACTTGCCTCATCTCTGGCGCCTGCTCCGGTGGTCACATAAAACAAATCAGTGATCTCAGATCACTGCAACCTCCGCCTCCCGGGTTCAAGCTATCCTCCTGCCTCACAGCCTCCTGAGTAGCTTGGATTACAGGTGCCCCCATGGCATCTGGCTAATTTTGTATTTTTTTTTTTTAGTAGAGATGGGGTTTCACCATGTTGGCCAGGCTGGTCTTGAACTCCTGGCCTCAGGTGATCAGCCCACCTCAGCCTCCCAAAGTGCTGGGATTACAGGCGTGAGTCAACGCGCCTGGCCTATTTTGCTGTTTTTCAAGTGCTTCAGCTCAAAGTCATCAACATAACAAAAATATGTATACCAATATACATATTTTAGGGTGGTATTTCCTGAACTCCTACAATGGCCAGTTTTGTTTAATGAGCAATTCAAGAATTGTCAAGAATAAGTAAATTAAGTGAATGTAAATGGGATACAAGTTTAAGTAAACTTGTCAAAATTTCAAAAATCTTTTTCAGTAACTTAAAATCTTAAAGTCATTCTATGTTATATTAAGTACTTTAGTCCCCACCTTATACTTGGGAGATAAATTCCAAGACATCCAGTGGATGCACTGATGGACCCTCCCACCCACTCCCCCTACTCCTCGCCTACAGGCAAGGGCATTCCAAAGTTAACCTGAAAACTAGTTCAGGTGATAATGGAACATTCTTCATTATACCCTTCTCTCTTTTGAAATTCAGGCACAGCTGACTGGCATTAACATCAAAACAGAGACCTTAAAACTGATAGAACAGACCCTTTAGGTCTGATAAGAAATATTTACAATTTATTCTCTCTGAAGCCTGTTACTTCTGCTACCTGGAGGCTTTGTCTGCATGATCGGGTCTCCACAACCTCTTATCTTAACCCAGACATTCTTTCTATTGATTCCAGGTCTCTAGATAATAACTGTTTCAACCAATTACCAATCAGAAAATCTTTGAATCTGCCTATGACCTGGAAGCCCCAGCATACAGTTGCCCTGCCTTTCCACACCAAATCAATGGACACATTACATGAACTGATTGTTGTCTTATGTCTCCCTAATATGTGTAAAACCAAGCTGTAGCACATGTTCTCAGGATTTACTGGGGCTGTGTCACAGGCCATTGGTCATTCATATTTGGCTCAGAATAAATCTCTTAAAATGTTTTACAGAGTTCAACTCTTTTCATCAACGCCTGAAACCAAAGATAGTACCAAACTCTATATATACTATATTGTTATCTATACATACATACCTATGATAAGATTTAGCTTATAAATTAGGCACAGGAAGAGATTAACAACAACTAATAATAAAATACCAAAATTACAATAACATATTACAATAAAAGTAATATAGATGTGGTCTTTATCTCTGAAAGATTCTCCCCAGGGCCTGAAATCTTAAAGGAATGAATAACTCCTCCCTCCTCAGGCCCAGTCCCAAGACGCAAGATCACTTGCACCAACAGCATGCCTCAGCAAGATAGCAGAAGCAGGAAGACAGATGGCCAGAAGACACATACCCCCTGAAGACTGAGAGGCCGTCAGGGTACCGTGTTACATCAGACTGAGACACTTCCTGTTTACAGGAGACTATAAAATCCCTGCCCCGTCCTCATTTGGTGCTGACGCCATGTTAGGCCTCAGCCTGCCTGCACCCAGGCGCTCATTTAAACAGTGTGTTGGTCCACACTGCCTCGTGTTGTGTGTGCTCTTGGGGTTCGAACCAATGTAAGAACCTTTCACTCTCCCTCTCTCAAAATATCTCATTGTATTGTACTCACCTATTTCTGAACTGCAATTGACCACAGATAACTGAAACTGCAGTAAAGGAGGAATTACTGTAATCCATATTCATGAAATGTCTAGGTCATTTCTAAGTAAGTTAAAAATACCAAACTATTAATTACAAAACATAAGTTTAAAGTATACATATTTTGGCATCTTGCTTTCAAACAGTATAGGTATGCTATTTGGGTCTGTTAGTAAACATGAAAAAATTATTCTACGAGGAAGCACATATTCTAGAAATTATGAAATGCATATTCATAAAATGTTTGTATATAACAGAGGGTTTTAAATGGTTTTACTTCTTGGGTTTTCACTAGAAATTAAGATTACTAAGAGGTGAAAATCCTAATCAATATATGGTAATTTAAAATAGAAATAAAAGGAAAACAACTATTGTATGTGAGTAATGTAAGACATGTTTTTAGTAAGTGAAGCTATGAGGTATGGAAGAAAAAAAGAAGAGGGTAATTTTTATTCTAAAGTAGAATGATTGATTGTTCCAAAATGAGAAACCAAAAGGTATAGGAAAAATAAGAAACATAAAAAGAGTATAGAAGGCTTGTAGAAGATGAATCTTATGAAAGTAATTTTATGTGTGATCAAGCTAAGATTAGAAGGGAATTATTCACAAGTTTTTCTAAAAATTGAGCCTTACTACTGAATGTACACTGATGCAAAACTAGAATTTGGTACCTTGTGTTGAAACAATAAGGCTTTCTTGGAATATTGATCTGTTTCTTTTTTTTTTCTTTTTGAGACGGGGTTTCGCTCTTATTGCCCGGGCTGGAGTGCAATGGTGCGATCTTAGCTCACTGCAACCTCTGCCTCCCGGGTTCAAGCATTTCTCCTGCCTCAGCCTCCCACATAGCTGGGATTACAGGCATGTGCCACCACGTCCAGCTAATTTACTATTTTTAGTAGAGATGGGGTTTCACTATGTTGGTCAGGCTGGTCTCAAACTCCTGACCTCAGGTGATCCACCCACCTCGGCCTCCCAAAGTGCTGGCCTCCCAAAGTGCTGAGATTACAGGTGTGAGCCACTGCACCTGGCCTTTGATCTGCTCTTAACAGGAAATTTTGAAAGTTTTTTCTTTACCTTTTTAGTAGGTAACTGGCCTAGGAACAAAGTTTCTATGCTTTATCAAGATGATTCCTTGTGCTTCATGCTCTATATTGGGTTTTTGATTATTTAAGAAAACTGAGGCTGGGCGCAATTGCTTATGCCTGTAATCCCAGCACTTTGGGAGGCTGAGGCAGGAGGCAGGTGGATCACAAGGTCAGGTGTTTGAGACCAGCCTGGCCAACATAGTGAAACCCTGTCTCTACTAAAAATTAGCTGGGCGTGGTGGCGGGCACTTGTAATCCCAGCTACTCAGGAGGCTGAGTCAAGAGAATTGCTTGAACCTGGGAGGTGGAGGTTGCAGTGAGCCAAGATCGTGCCACTGCACTCCAGCCCAGGCTATAGTGCTAGACTCCATAAAAAAAAAAAAGAAAGAAGGAAAACTGAGTCCTCTAAAAGAGCTAAGGATTTTTCTACAACCATGTTTCTATATTTGCTTTTTAAAGTCTTTTAACTATCACTCTATTTAAATGATTACTGTTATTTCACAGTCACTTATCATCGTATTTTGATCAAGTGTTTCAAACCATATATTTTTTTTTCTTTCTTTATCTTCCTTCCTTCTTCCTTTCCTTTTTCTTTTTCTTTCTCTACAGTGGTGCGATCTCAGCTCACTGCTACCTCTGCCTCCCAAGTTCAAGCGATTCTCCTGCCTCAACCTGCCAAGTAGCTGGGACTACAGGGGCACACCGCCATACTTGGCTAATTTTTATATTTTTAGTAGAGATAGGGTTTTGCCATGTTGCCCAGGCTGGTCTCAAACTCATGAGTTCAAGCAGTCCACCTGCCTTGGCCTCCCAAAGTGCTTTGATTAGAGGCATGAGCCACCATGCCAGGCTGAAACCTTTGATATTTTTTACAAACTTCACAAAATCAAATTCTAATTTAAGTCTCTTTCTTGACTTTGAACTAACTTTGGGATTTTCCAGATAGGCCCTTGGAATATCTCAAAAGGACACCTCTCTTTATGAAAAGATAAATATAAACTAACTGGGCTTACTTGATATATTAAATTATATGCAAAGTGTTGTCAAATAATAAGTAAAGCTAACCCTTTGAGTAATATTTTTATGGATGTTATTAATATGTGTTTCAGAAATTATATAAAATTCATAGAAAACTAGTAGTCCTGGTATAATGATAAGTCATAAATCTAGTTATCTTAAAATGTTGTATGCAGCAAAAATAACTGAATTTCCTTGTCAATTGCATCAACATTGTAGTGAACTCTCAACAGGCCTTTATCCATGGCCATTTTAAGCCTTGTTATTCACAGATGGTTGTTTACTCTGGTACTTTCCTGAGCAACTATAAGCCTAAAGTGTTTTGTCTTCAAGGAGATTCATGGAAAGGACTCTGACAAGTACAGATTTCTGATAACTTTAATATCATACCATTAGAGTAGGTGAGAATTTCCAGATCTCTAATGAAGAAACTAGTTTTATAAAACTGCTAACCCAAACGCAGAACAAGAATTATTAAATACTAAGGAAAAGGTTTGGCAGATTTTCACACCAAGTTAGCCAGTACTGAAATTGTTAAGATACGCAATTTAAAAGAACTCTGTAAGACTGATTGAGGTCAGAATACCTATTTTACCCTATTTAATAAACAGTGCTACACCTGAATTAGAGAAACAAATCTGATATTTAAAAGAATATAAATTCAGTATTAAGCATGGACTCATGGAGGGCACAGATGGCCACCTGGTCTTTCTCAAGTCTTTAAAGCCTTCATTATTAAAAGTTCTGTACTCCCTAACTCATCATGGAGTATAAAAAAATTATGCCAATTATGAAAAAATATTAGTGTGGGGATTATTTTAAAATTGCCAAAATGGTTTATAACCAATGTTTGCTTTGTCAAACCCGTAATCCTTGGAAGACAATAAAAACTTCAGGTGGTACACTTCTATTTTCTGATGGGCCATTTGAACATTTACAGAGGAATTTCATTCATTTGCCATCTTAAATGGGATATGAGTATGTTCTCATAATAGTCTATATTCTCTGATTGGATAGGAGCTTTCCATGTAGGAAGGCCAATACTATAACAGTAGCTAAAAGGTTATTAAAACATGTATTTCCTTTATGGAGCACTCCTGGAGAAATCTCCAGCAATAGAAGTACTATTTTACTGGACAAATTATAAAGCAATTGAATAAGGTGTCATGAACACAATGGCATTATCATTGTCTTTATCACCCTCAGTCTTCCGGAAAGACTGAAAGGACAAATGGCATCTAAAAACTGAAACTGGCAAAGTTAACTGAATCAATTGGATTGTATCTTCATGAAGCTTATTTACAATGGGGAAGTGAGAAGATGTGATATGGTAGAAGGGTATGATCAGAGGTACTCTGTCAGAGAGCTGGGTGACATGGAAGAGAATGAAGTTTTACTGGGAGGAATTAGGTGGAAATATTATTATTATAATTATAGTATATACATAGCACTTAATTTATAAAGTATTTTCCAGTATAGTATGTCATTATGTCCATACTTAACTCACCTAAACTATTCTCTGGAGATCAGATTGATTTTGGCCTGTGTGAGGAAGAGCTATCATAGTCATGGTGGTTAAACAGAGAAAGCAGAGTAGTGATTGCCAACCCTGTCATCTTCTCCTTCTCTCCCCTCCCTTTGTTCTCGTTTTGAGGGTTGCTCAATTCATGAATAGTTCTTTGCTCAATTAGACTGCTAAACTTAATATTTTTCCCCACCCAGACTGTGTCCTCTGTCTCTTACTCTCCCAAAAGAAAAGAAGAACAATCATTAATGGCAAATGGCAATTGAAGTAAACCAACACCAAGAGGCAGCTTTACACTCGGGAGATAATATGTTTTTTAGTGCTCTATACATTCAAAGAAACTTCTCCAGTAACAAACTGTAGAAATGATCCCTGAAAGTATAATCTTTAACTTTAATTTGCCTAAAGATTTAAAGAGATGATAGGTACTCAATAAATATTTATTGAATGAATGAACAATAATGTAGTAGCATTATAAAGGCAAATATTACCTTAACCTACAATAACATATATATCCAGAAATACTCAGATCAAAACTGTGATCATCAGGGCTGGTCAGACCACATCTAAAATATTTTCCCCATTTTAACAAGAAAATGGGGGCGGAGGGAAGCCTTCTTTGATCCCAAAAGCCTTGGTTGGAAACCATGCACTATATCCTTCCTTTAGTGCAGCCTATCACCATGTTTTGTACTGCCCATTTCCTTGTATCTCACACATTTTAAGTTTCACAAAGTCAGAAACTATATCTTTCTCTTTCGCTATTGTATTCCTAAATACTGGCACAGTATCTGACTGACAGAAAGGTATTCAGTAAATATATGTTTAATAAAGGATAACTCAGAGAACATCCAAACAAGAGTAGCCTAGATAATGCAGAGATTTAATGCTATGTTTTTCTCACTCAAAGGCATTATATACCAGATGCATTCAAATATAAGATGTGGTTTGTGTCCTCAAGGAGCTCACAATTCAGAGGATGTGTAAAAATACAGCTACAAACTATGACTACAATATACAGTGTGGAAAGTGCAACAAAATAACAAAGGAACAGTTGAAAGTATGTTTAGTTTGGAGTTGGGGCGTTGGAGACTAGTCAGGGGGATGTGGGGATCTTTCTCCCATCTGAATAACTATGGTATGGCAGAGTTTATTATTGTGGTATTAAATAAGGAAGACTTTTGTAACAACTAGATCAGCCTACAAATGACATTAGCTATCTCCCATGAGGACAAGTTCTCCATTGCTGACACATTTCAAGCCTAGGATGGTGAGAACTTGATGGAGATATTGCAGAAGTGATTGACAAAGGAGATGGGATCTTGAGTTGGATGACTTCTATCTCCATTTTAACCCAGAGATTCTATGACACTTTTAGTCTCTGCTTTAGAGAAAGAGGGTAGAAAATCAATATTTTCGAATAAAAATCCTACGCTAATTATAACTGTTTAGCTTTGCCTTAAGGATCAATACTTAATAGAAATTATGCCTGTCCATGCAGAACATAGTAGACTTTAATCTTATACCCAAATTCCTTGCTTTGTGATAGTCTGAAATACTGCTTTCTGCCACAACATAACAAGATGAAGTGAACTGATTCTTTGAAGTCACATCTGCATCACAGTACAGCTAATGACAAGCTTCCCAATTTTTCTGGACATAACTAGGAAGAGATTCCTCCATTATCCAATGAAATCAACCATATTAAAGGCAGGGCTTCTGTTCTCAGATATTTTCAGAAACATATACTTTCCCCTCTCCCTTGTTCCCATCCTGATTACGGAACAGCGAACCTGAGGCTGATTTATTATTTAAGAACCAGTTATTGTTTTCCCACAGATTTAACAAATTTGTTCCACCTGCCCAATTATATTTCTGATTACTTTCTGGTGATTTCACTGAAGTTTTTAACCCAAGGAACTATGAAGGTCAAAAAAGATGAAAACTCAGCTAGCCTCTGACCTCAAAGAGATTATAATCTAGTAGGGAACAAAACATACATACACAAGTAACCACAATTTACACAAATCAGTATATGAGGTCCTAAGAGTAGTTTAGAGACAAAAGACTTACCTTATGGGGTAACTGGGAAGTTAGGGAGTACTCTATGTAGTCTTATTGTCCTCATTTTACAAATAAGGAAATTGAGATACAGAGAATGCAGTCTAGGGAGCTGAGGTTTTCCAGAAGCAAAAACAAAACAAAACAAAACAAAAAACCTTAAATATTTGCAAATAATGGTCCTATATACTAGAGTGAGTAAGCATTCACATCTTAAAGCAATGTAACAAAATAATTCTGACATTATCTAAAGTGTGGTAAAAAAGAGGCTCAATCCTTAGTGCTTCCCTCTTATTCTTCTACATTTCTCCTTTAAAAGTGTGTTCTGAATCATCCAAGCAAAAGTAATGGTGTCTAAATTCCAATAAAAACTGATTCTCTCTTTCTTCTGCAATTTATTTTACCTTTAACAATATCATTCAGGTCAGCCATAGGTTGGCTGCTCTGACTCCTGCAGCCTTTCCCCATAAACCCTCTCCCCTCCTCCCAGAGGGCAGAGAAAGAAAGCAGTGCTGAGGAGGCAACACAATCTTGGTTTCCATGTTAGGCCATTTCCATTTAACTAGGGAGTGTCATTAGTTTTGCTTGGCAAAGAAAGCCTTTCATCACCTAAACTTCAGATAAAGATTAGCTTCGCAATTCCATTTGAAGTCAATGGTCTATAAGCTAGTCCACCTAAATAAAATTTGAACAAGTGTGGAAAATGTTGGTGCTTATAAATTAACCAATCAAATCTAGATACATAGGTATAAGAATAAAATGTCTAATATATAATTACAAATGCTGTTTTCATTTTTCCAGTAAATCAGTCTCTAAGCAAATAGATTACTGATGAAACCAGCATGTAAATATTCAGAGCTGAAGAAAACAATTCTTGAATCAGTGTTCAGAACTATGATTTCAGATATGTCTCTTATCTCAAAAATGGTTCTTTTGATCTGGCCACAAGGTCATAAAATAGCCACTGAAAAGAAAATTCTACAGTAATCTTAGTCTACACTGATTAAAGTCTAATAGCTGAATTAAAGGAAGGCTAGGCTGGACAAATAATCTCTAAAGTATGGGGTCCAGTTCTGTGTGCTACATGTTAAAAGAAATAAATAACTGAGAATAGGATCCAAGTAGGGTTTCCAAAATGATAAAAAGCCTGAAAATCACTCATAAAAGAAAGGAATGAAAAAAACTGGGGCATAGAGGTAAAAGTAAGAGGACCCATAAAAGCTATCTTAAATAGTTGTATTAGTCTGTTATCGCACTGCTACAAATACCTGAGACTGGGTAATTTATAAAGAAAAAAAGGTTTAATTGGCTCACAGTTCCACAGGCTGCACAGGAAGCATGGCTGGAGAGGCCTCAGGAAACTTTCAATCATGGCGAAGGCAAGGGGGAACAGACACATCTTACATGGCCAGAACAGGAGGAAGAGAGACAAGGACGGAGATGCTACACACCTTTAAACAACCAAATCTCCTGAGAACTCACTCTCTTGAGAAAAACAAGGGGAAATCTGCCCCCATAATCCAATCACCTGCCACCAGGTCCCTCCTCCAACATTGGGGCTTACAATTCAGCATGATTTGGGTAGGGACACAAACCCAAACCATCAATAATAAAAGCACTGATCTAAAGAATATAGGACAAAAATTTCAGATATAGTAAAAGAAAGCTTTAATGGACCTGTTACAACACCCAAGTGGGTCATAGGAGAGAAATTATTTTGACAAAACTTGATGAAAATCCCTTACAATGAACTGGGCACTGTGTTAAGTACTTTACATTAATTATCTTATTAAAATTTCTCTGCAATCCTGTTATCACCACCCACATTCATGGAAATTGAAGCTTGGAGATGTTTAACAATTCCGTTAAGATCGCATTGCTAATGATGTGTGTTAGCTAGCTAAGGCAGGTCTCGTGAGAATGAATTTTTCTCATTCATTCATGAGTTTTCACTCTCTGTTTTCCATGGCAAAACCTGTCTTCTGGTTGGAGTTGGAGACCTATTGAGATGAAAGTTACCCCTGGGAACTCTACTGACATCCCTGACATTCCTACCATCAGTGTTAGAATAAAGGTGTTTTGTGATCTACTTGTGTTAGGCTGGGCTAGAGAGGTTCTATCATAGCCTAATCATAACCCTATTTGTCAATTCAATTATTCTTGCTCTACAGGTAATCCATAGAGTGAAGCCAGTAAATAGGGTTCATGAAGATACATGTTACAACAGCTGGTCAGGCAAATGTGAAGTGAGGTGCCATAACATCTTCCTCATTTCAGAGAAAGGGAAAATATCTAGGCCAAATACCGAGTTCATACATGAGACTGTAGCATTCAATTCCTATTTCCATAGGGGAGTCACTTTTCATTGACTCACAGTCTAGAAGAAATGTTCTTATTTCCTTAAGTTACAGGCAAGCAATAAAGGTGCATACCTATGGAGGAAGTTAGGACAAAAGATACTTAGGAAAGAGAGAATATAAATCCTACTAATAGGACGTAGAAACTTTTAATAACATATAAAAATTGATTAGAGTTACCTTTCTCTACTTGAATAAATTATATACCACAATTTGAAAGAAGTTTTGATAACTTTTTAGAGTTTCAGGTTCATTATTTATAACACTGCTGAACTATCATAAAGTTCATTAAAAGGTCAGAATTGTCTCAGAAATGTTAAAGTTATCTGAGAGATGGTGCTTTACTTTAAGAAGAAAGAAATTATCTCTATGGCTATTTAATAGGAAATAAAATTACTACTGAGATGAGAAGAAGACGAAAATAATACAGAGCATGATAATTTATTATGTACAATCTCAGCTGTGCTTTTACATTCATCTATGATTAATATTAATCCGCTGTTTCACCTGCTTACATTCTGAAATTGGTTGTATGCCTAAATTTTAGTGAAAATAAGTATCATTTTGATTATATGGTAGAAGAAAAAGCACAAAAATATTTTTTCAGACTTTAAAAGAGAAGTCATTTTTAATGTTTACTTTATTAAATTAAAGCTGGCTACTGAAGAATAATGCAGTAAAAACCAGAGTCAGCACAATAATATGGAAGAAAAAGATATGAGCATTCACTGAAAGGTATAATATCTGTCATAAATAGGTATTGTGCTAGAGATTTTACACGTTAATTCATCTAATTTTAAAGACAAATCTATGAGGCAAGCCATATCACCCCATTTTATAGATGAGGCAACTGAGGTTCCAGGAGGTTAAGAAACATATGGCCAAGAACACACTGTCAGTGAGGCCATTATATAGGGGCTACTAGCTGCCTTCAAATGATTAATTTACTACTTCCCTATTCAAAAGGCTATTTTTTTCTTTGAAAATATCCACAAAATTGACAAACCTTTAGTTAGACTGATGAAGTCAAAAATAAAGACTTGATTTACTAAAATTCAGAAGGAAAGAGAGGACATTACTATTAACCATAAACATACATCAAGGATTATAAGGGAATACAATGAATAACTGTATGTATACACATTATATAACTTAGACGAAATGGGAAAGTACCTAGAAAAACAAAAACTTCCAACATTGATTCAGGAAGAAGTAGAAAAGATGTATAGACCTAAAACAAGTGATTGAATTCGTAATAAAAAAATTACTCACAAAGAAAAGCCCAGGCTTAGATGGCTTCCCTGATTAATTCTAGTAAATATTTAAAGAACAATTAATATCCATGCTTCTCAAACTCTTCCAAGAAATATAAGAGGAGGGAATACTTTCCAACTCATTCTACGACATCAGTATTACCTTGTTACCAAAACCAGAAAAAGACATTACAAGAAAACTATAGACCAATGTCTCTTAAGAATATAGTCATAAAAATATTCAACAAAATACTAGCAAACTGAATCCAGTAATACATAAAAAGGATTGCATAACATGACCAAATGAAATTTATCCTAGGAATGCAAGGTTGGATTAATATCAGAAAATCAATTAATATATCATATGAATAAAGGAAAAAAATTCATGAATATCTCAATACACATGGAAAAATATTGACAAAATTCAATACCCTCTCTCATGATAAAAATACTCAACAAATTAGGAATAGAAAGAAACTTCCTCAACCAGATTAAAGGGTACATAGGAAAGACCCAGAGCTAACATTATACTAAGTGATAAAAGACTGAATATTTTCCCCCTAACAGGACAATGATGTCTGCTCTTACCACTTCTATTCAACACATTGTTACTAGAGGTTATAGTTATGAACTTATGCAATAAAAAGAAATGAAAGGCATCCAGAAAACTGGATATTACATAATATTTGCAGATAACATAATATTACATAGAGCAAAGTCTAAGGAATCCACACACACACACAAAAAGACCGTACTAAAGCTAATAAACAAGTTTAGCAAGCTTGCAGTATACAAGGTCAATATTAAAAATTAGCTCTAATTCTATTTTTGCAATGAACTATTGAAAAATAAAATTTAAGAAACAATCCCATTTACAATAGCATCAAAATAAAATAAAACATTAGGAATAAATTTGACAAAAGACGTGTAGAACTTATACTGAAAACTACAAAATACTGTTGAAAGAAAGTAACGAAGATCTAAGTAAACGAAAAAGACATCCCACAATATAGACTGGAGGACTTAATATTGTTAAGATGGCAATACTCCCTAAATTGATCTACAGATTAAACAAAACCTTATCAAAATACAGGCTGATCTTAAAATTCATATGGCACAGAATAGCCAAAACCAATCTTGAAAAAGGAGAACAAAGTTGGGCTGGGTGCAGTGGCTCACACCTGTAATCCCAGCACTTTGGGAGGCCAAGGCAGGTGGATCATGAGGTCAGGAGTTCGAGACCAGCCTGGGCAAGATGGTGAAACCCTGTCTCTACTAAAAAATACAAAAATTAGCCAGGCACGGTGGCGGGCGCCTGTAATCCCGTCTACTTGGGAGGCTGAGGCAGGAGAATTGCTTGAACCCGGGAGGCAGAGTTTGCAGTGAGCTGAGATCACGCCACTGCACTCTAGCCTGGGTGACAGAGCAAGACTCTGCCTAAAAAAAAAAAAAAAAAAAAAAAAAAAAAAAAAAAAAGAAGAGGAAGAACAAAGTTATATGACTCATACTTCCTGATTTCAAAACTTACAACAAAGCTACAAAGTAATCAAGACAATGCAGTACTGCTGGCATAAGGACAGACATATAGATTAATGGAGTAGAATTGAGAGTCTAGAAATAAACTCTTATATTTACAATCAATTGATTTTTGACAAGAGTGCCAAGAGAATTCAATAGGGGAAAAACATTCTTCAACAAATGGTGCTGGGACAACTGAATATCCACAAGTAAAAGAATGAAGTTGGATCCACTCCTCACACCACATATAAAAATTAAATAAAACATGGATCATACAAGATCTTCCTTTGCTTAAAGGCCTGCCTTGCTGCTAGAATAAAATACTAACTTCTGGGCATGCCATTTACCTCTCCATAATCTAGACCTTGCTACTTCTGCAGTTTCATCTTTTGTCACCACCTCACTATCCTCCTCTTCAATCCTCCTCCTGGCTCGTACACTCTAAGCCACTGTGTCAGGTGCAGTAGCTCAAGCCTGTAATCCCAGCACTTCAGGAGGCCAAGATGGGCAGATCACTTGAGGCCAGGAGTTTGAGGCCAGCCTGGCCAACACAGCAAAACCCCATCTCTACTAAAAATACAAAAATTAGCCGGCCATGGTGGTGCATGCCTGTAATCTCAGCTACTTGGGAGGCTGAGGCACAAGAATTGCTTGAGCCCAGGAGGTGGAGGTTGTAGTGAGTCGAGAACACGCCATTACACTGCAGCCTGGGCAATCAAGGGAAACTCTGTTTCAAAAAAAATAAATAAAAAGCACCAGGATTTGCTTATATATATCTGTGGAATACTATTTCTCTATACTACCTGATAAATACACCTCCATATTGCAAGGCAGTCCAAGTATCACCTCTTCTATGAAAGTTTTCACTGACATAGAGGCATATCCACATACTAATTGTCTTTTCTTTCCCCCATAGTATCCCAACACAGTTCCTCCACTGAGAATTAACACTACCATTGTGAGGTGCATGTCCTGTTCATTGCTTCAGGAGTGAGGTACTGAGTCTCAGCCAAATCCCTCAAGGAAATTACCCTTGTCCAGAAAGAACCTCTTTTTCCCAGGACAGTACAAATCCCTTGATTAGTCTGTGAAGAGGGTATGATACAAAGGCCCCCTTCAATGTGAGAGTATTCTCATTTTGCCATCCCAGCCCCAGAGCTCCTGTGAAGACTTTGTACTAACAGCTCGACTCCTTCCACTGCTCAATGCTTTCCTTCACGTCCCCGCAGGGGTTGATTGGATTGCATTCCCCAACAAATTGCTTATATTCTAAACTCCATCTTAGAGTGTATTTCTCAGGGACCCTAACCTAAGACACTGTTTTACACTTATTTTTTAATAGTTCATCTTCAGATATTGACTGCATCAATGCATCCCTCAGTGCAGGTTGCCAATACAGGCTTGCCAAAATAAAAATAAAATAAAATTAAATTAAAAATGGATCACAGACCTAAATATAAAGGCTAAAACTATAAAACTCTTAGAAGAAAACATTAATGTAAATCCTTATGGCCTTGGGTTAGGCAATAATTTCTTCAAAATGATACCTAAAGGAGAAGCCGCAAAAGGAAAATTAGATAAATTGGACATTAAACTTTGTAGCATAAAAGTTTAGGAATAAACTTAACAAAAGATGGGTAGAACTTATACTGAAAACTACAAACCACTGTTGAAAAAAAGTAAAGAAGATCTAAGTAAATGAAAAGACATCTCACGTTCATAGACAGGAGGGCTTAATATTGTTAAGATGGCAATACTCCCTTTCTTTTTCTTCACACAAATAAGAGTGAAGAAACAACTCATAGAATGAAAGACAATATTTGCAAGTTAAATATCTGATAAGGGACTCATATCCAGAATATATAAAGAACTCTTACAACTTAAAAAAAAAAAAAAAACTACTCAATGGAAAAATGGGCAAAGGATCTGAAAATACATTTCTCCAAAGGAGATATATAAGTAGCCAATGAGCACATGAAAAAATCATTAGTCTTCAGGAAAATACAAGTCAAAACCACAATTGAAATATCACTTCAAATTCAGTAGGAAGAATGTAATAAAAAATAGACAATAACAAGTGTTGACAAGGATGAAGAGTAATTGGAACCCTCATATGTTGCTTGTGGAAATGTAATATGGTGCAGCCACTTTGGAAAACATTCTAGAAGTTCCTCAAAAAGTTAAACAGAGAGTTACCATATGACCCAGTAATTCCACTTGTAGGTATATACTCGAGAGAATTGAAAACAAATGTTTACACAAAATCATGTACACAAATATTGAGAGCAGCGTTGTTCATAACAGGCAAAAAATGGAAATAACCTAATGTCCATCCATTGATGAATGGATAAAATTAATATAACAATATAATAGAATATCATTCAACCATAAAAAGAATGAAATATTGATTCATGCTACCATATGGATGAACCTTGAAAATATTATGCTAAGTGAAAAATCCAATCATAAAAGATTATATATTGTATGATTCCATTTAAATGAAATGTCCAGAATGGTCAAATCTATAGAGACAGAAAGTAGATAAATGATTCCTAGGGGCTGGAAGAGGGGAGGGTTCAGGAAAAATGGGTAGTGACTACTTATAGGTACAGGGTTTCCTTTTGTGTCTCTAAAATTGATTATGATAATAGTTGCACAACTCTGTGAATGTACTAAAAACCAATGCATTAGCACTTTAAATGGGTGAAGTATATGGTATGTAAATTATATCTTAATAAAGTTGTTATTTAAAAAAAATAGTGGTGGAAAAACTGTTAGTGCCTTGCATGGATTAAGGCAGGGACACCAAACTATACTAGTAGCCATCGTATTCTTTACCATCATGCATTTTCAGAGAAAGAGATGCCATTTCAGGCTGGGCACGGTGCCTCACGCCTGTAATCCCAACACTTTGGGAGGCCAAGGTGGGCGGATCACCTGAGTTCAGGAGTTCAAGACTAGCCTGGCCAATATGGTGAAACCCTGTCTCTATTAAAAATACAAAAATTAGCCAAGCATGGTGGCAGGCGCCTGTAATCCCAGCTTCTGGGGAGGCTGAGGTAGGAGAATCGCTTGAACCTGGGAGGTAGAGGTTGCAGTGAGCCGAGATCGTGCCTCTGCACTCCAGCCTGGGCAACAAGAGCAAGACTCTGTCTCAAAAAAAAAAAAAAAAAAAAAAAAGAAGTAGAAATTATTGTTTGTAAAATGCTATTTACGTTATTTCTGTTAACATGCATTGGGTTTTTTTATTTTTAAATCAATTAGTAAATTATAAAAGCTATTTGTAGAGATTATAAGGAACTTGTAATGCTGCGTAACATACTACATTTATATAAGATACCACATCCTTCTGAACTGACTTTAGTTTGGTTATGTAGTTCGTAGAGGTTAACAACTCTTATTCTGCATTAGCAACAATTAAAAACCCTTTTCTGCCTTTATCAACACGGTAAAATGGACACAAAAATATGTGGATGTGGGGAACTAGAAACCTATTTATCTTATTCTTTAAAAGAAAGAAAAATTCTTCCTAAAATATTTTGCTCAAGATATTAAATTTTAAAATCTATTTCACTATAAAGTGTATTATACAATATGTTACAAGATGATCCAAGATGCTGGTTTTAAATGTCATAGTTCATTCAAGTTTTGAAATTATCCTTCCAAATTATCTGGTTCCTAAATCTATTCATTCAAATATTTATTGTACTAGTTTCTATATCATAAAGGCCCAGATATTATCAACTAATAAAATAAAATACAAAATCTAAATAAATGTTCCCATGAAATCATCTGCTGTAATCTCACTGCAACACAAAAGATATTTGCTAACTGGCTCCAAAGGAGAACAAAAAATTAGTTGAATAATTTATTTCAAATATAAGAGCTGTTTAGTATTGTGGTACTTTTAAAATTAAATTTAAGTTTTCTCCATTATTCAGAAACACATCAGTTATAAATGGTTCCATTTCAGGAAATTTTCTTGGATCTCGATCTCTCCCTGGGTAGTCACTGAAAGACTTTTAGGAAGATGAAGGTTTTCAGAATAAAGTTAAACAAGTAATGAATACTTCCAGACTATTAGTCACTTTTTTGTTCTGGCACCCATATATAAATGAAATAAAACAAAACAAAGACATTTCAAGTGGAAAACCTTCAAAACTAAAGTCTTCTCATCTTCACTCCCAAAGCTAAACAGCTCCAACTTCTTATCCAGTTCATTCCAGCTAAGATTCTCTCAGCATTCTGGTGGGCCAAGATATAAAGCTATATGGCATCTAATAAAATTCCAGGCCACAGTCACTGAATAAATGAGCAAAGCTAAACAAATGGCATTCCTTATCAAATAAACAATAACATGATTGAGCATACAGCATTTCAATCAGTCAACATCTGTTCTATAATCGTATTGCCTATTTTATAAATGTAGTGTGAATGAACAATTCATTTTTATAGATTTACTACCTCATGTTGCCTTACCATTGCATTTCAATTCTAGTTAGAGGGGCTTGAACAGAAAGGTATATATTGAATGAAGGAAAACCTTGATTGTAACTCAGGAAGGAGTTAGTCAAGTCATCCAGCTAGTTCAGGGTTTATTACTTTATACACAAAACCATTTTAAATTTAATCTTTTGGATGGAAATCTAAACACTCAATACTCATTGCTTATCTTCACAAGTAGAACATAGTAGATGATCACAATTTAATTGTTTTTTGATGAATTTGGGTCATTATTATGAACATCAATTACTGAGCTATGTTATAACACATTGATGCCCTCAAGACTTATTTAAGCCATATAGGGCTATTAGCCCCACACTGCTATGAGTTCTTGGCTGTTTTTTGTTTTTTCTGTCTCCTTCCTTAGAGTCAGCTGTCTCTCCCTCCTACTATTCGATGAGCCTTGTTAACATTTCTAAATGACTTCTCCACAGCTGTTGGCTAGGAAATCTGATAATCATGATTTAAGCATAATGATGAGTAAATAAATCATAAGTGAGTATTTCAGAAGCTTACACTATATAACATGCATGAGTTTAAGTGCATGGATCTCATGACACATACTTTATCTGCACAAAGCCTTTTTAAATCTGAGTTCTTAGGTGATGTTACTAGATCATTGAATTCCAGCTGTATACTGCCATATTTGATAAACCTTCCCCTTTAGGATCATATATGCAGGACAATTTCATAATCTGGTATAAGGTCCTTAGGCAGTTAAAACAAGATTTAAGACAAATCTATTTCTTCTGCAACTGCAGATAAAAAAAGCATAGTCTTTCTAAGCTTGAACATTTAGGATACCTAAGAAATAAATTGCACAGAGATTTAATACCTTGGAAGTATGACTTAGAAATCTGAAAATTTGTACACAACTAAGTATATAAATAGTAAAACAGATTTAGTTCAATCAGCAAATGTCTATTGAGCATCTACCATGTTCAAGGCATTATACTAGCATCACAAGGGATATAAAATAAGACACAATCCGTGGTTTAAGAACTTAATATCTAGTAAGCGAGATTAGATAAAAATGACTAAGATGAAAGGCAAAGAAATGTAATAGATGTAAGAAAACCATAAGTAAGTTATCGTGGGAATTCAAAGAATTGAGAAATTAAACTTAGCTTGGGGAGAAGGATCAGAAAATCACGAAGTATTCCATGGAATACATGGCATTCATGATAAGCCTTGTAGTTTGGACAGGTTCTTAAGAGAAGAGAGTAGGGGGAAGAGACAGCAGTAGTAGACATCTTGGGCTAAGGTAACTTCAATTATTCATTTCATAAATATTTACTGAGCATTTATTATTATTATTATTATTATTATTATTATATGCCAGGCACTGTTGTAGGCAATAGGGATAGAACAGTAAACAAAGCAGATAAAAATCTCTGCCCTCAGGGACCTGATATTATAGTGGGGAGAGAAAGAGACAATAAAAATAGTAACAATAATAACAACAATGACAGCCGAAATATTAGAGCACTTAACATGTTGGTCAGGCACTGATTTTGTGTTTTCAATATAAACCCATTTAATCCTCAAAACACCTCTATGAAGTAGATTACTATTAATATTATCCCTATTTTAGAGATAGAAAACTAAGATATAGAGGTTAAACTGTCCAAAGGCACAATGAGAAATGAAATTATGATTCAAACCTGGGGTATCCAGCTACAGAGGTCTATATTCTTAATCATTATGTGATTCCAAATAAGCATCATCTATAACGTGTTACATGTGGATAAACACTAAACTCGAGGAGCAGCAAGCCACTTTATTTGGAAGATATAAGGGAATAGCAAAGGATAAAGCCAAAGAAATAGGTTGGGCTCATATTATGGAGGGCCTTGAATCCAAGACAGGCGAGTCCACCTGCTGAATTAAGTGCAATGGGAAACCACTGAAGATATGATTAGTTTGTCACTTTATAAAGGGTGAACTGGAGTGAGAAGAGAGGCTGGAAGAGGAGATCTGATTCACCACTGAACCTTTATCAAGATTATTGATACAGCCCAGGTGAAAAGTAATTATAGTATAGACAGAATAAAATACATATTATGAGAGTCTAAGAAATTAGAGATTAAATACACACACACACACACACACACACACACACACAGAAAAACTCATTCTTCCATTCGAGGCTAAAATCTCAAAGACATCCTTGACTTCACTGTTTCCTCTCACATGCCACGTTCAATCAACAGTAAATTCAGAATCCAACAATCTTTCACCACTTTCACTACCACTGCTCTGGTCCAAGCCATCAACTCTCACCTAGCTTACTGCAATAGCCCCCTTACTTATGCCTTGCTTCTACCCTTGCCCTGCTATAGTCTGGTCTCAACCCAGCAGCTAAAGTTTTCCTACCAATAAAATAGGTCAAATCAGGTCATCCCTTTGCTCAAGTCCCTCCATTGGCTTCCTATTTCACTCATAACACAAAGCCATAGTCTTTACAATGACCTACGAGGCCCTACATCATCTGTTTCTGTCCTTTTACCTCTCTAACCTCACCTCTATTACTCTTCCTTTTACTCACTCTGCTTCAGTCACAATGGCCATGTTGCTATTTCTGGAACACTCATGTTCTCCCCCATCTCAGGGCTTTTACATTTGCTACTACTTCTGCCTAGAATGCTCCCTTATCCTCTCCCATATCTGCCTGGCTCTTTCCTGACTGTCTCCAGATCTTTGCTCAAATATCACCTTCTCAGTTAGCTTCCCTGGACTACCCAATTTAAAAATGTGCACATATACATACACATCCTGTCCTGTCTTCTCTCTCCAACTTCCCTAATTTTTCTCCATATAACATTTTATTATCTGACATTCTATATATTTTACTTATCTGCTTGTGTGTCTTCCTCCTCTAGACTATCGGCTCCATGAGGGCCAGAATTTTTGTGTTATGTTCACTACTATATCCTTGGTGCCATAAATAGTACCTGGTACACGGTAGTTCTCAATAAATATTTGTTAAATAAATGAATCAATTCAGAAAAAATTTTTTTGAAAAAAAATGTTAGGGACAGTGAAGAATTAGAATTCATATAGCAGGGCAACTAATGGAATAGGTGGAGCAAAAAAGGAGGAAGGATCAAAATGTCTCCATGGTGTCCAGATTTTAGAAATGGCAACAGCATTATCAGAAATGGAATAGTTACAGGGAACTGATTTGGAAAGTGGAAATTCATTTTTAGATATGATGAGTATACAATATGGAACACTAATGGGAGATCAAGAAATGAAACACAAATCTGAAGCTTAAGAATGAAGTCAGGGCTAGATATAATAATTTAGGAGTTACTCAAATATAGAGAGAAGCCAGGCATGGAGGCTCACGCCTGTAATCCCAACACCTTGGGAGGCCAAGGAGGGCAGATTGCTTGAGCCTGGGAGATTGAGACCAGCCTGGGCAACACAGCAATACCTCATCTCTATAATTTTTTTTTTTAATTAGCTGGTCATGGTGGCATGTGCCTTTGGTCCCAGCTACTCAGGAGACTGAGGTGGGAGGATCTCTTGAGCCTCGAGGTCAATGCTTCAGTGAGCCAAGGTCGCACCACTACACTGCAACTTGGCCAACAAAGCAAGACCCTGTTTCACAAAAAGAAAAAAATAAAACAGAGATAATAGTGTTGGAGGGGACAGGACAGAACCTTGGGAAAGGTCACACTTCAGGGGTTCAAGGAAGAACATCAGTCAGGGAGGCAGCAAGAGAACAAAAATAATGACATGTCATGAAACCAAGAGAGTAGAAGGTGGTAGTAGGTGCTGGAGAGGATGTGGAGAAATAGGAACACTTTTACACTGTTGGTGGGATTGTAAACTAGTTCAACCATTATGGAAAACAGTATGGCGATTCCTCAAGGATCTAGAACTTGATGTACCATATGACCCAGCAATCCCATTACTGGGTATATACCCAAAGGATTATAAATTATGCTGCTATAAAGACACATGCACACGTATGTTTATTGCAGCACTATTCACAATAGCAAAGACTTGGAATCAACCCAAATGTCCATCAGTGACAGATTGGATTAAGAAAATGTGGCACATATACACCATGGAATACTATGCAGCCATCAAAAAGGGTGAGTTTGTGTCCTTTGTAGGGACATGGATGCAGCTGGAAACCATCATTCTTAGCAAACTATCACAAGAACAGAAAACCAAACACCGCATGTTCTCACTCATAGGTGGGAACTGAACAATGAGATCACTTGGACTCAGGAAGGGGAACATCACACACCGGGGCCTATCATGGGGAGGGGGGAGGGGGGAGGGATTGCATTGGGAGTTATACCTGATGTAAATGACGAGTTGATGGGTGCAGCACACCAACATGGCACAAGTATACATATGTAACAAACCTGCACGTTATGCACATGTACCCTACAACTTAAAGTATAATAATAATAAATAAATTAAAAAAAAAAAAGTCAAGAAGGTTCTTAAAGCTCAAAACAAACAGGCTGATTTGGCAAACAGGAAGCCATTGGAAGAAGTATTTCTTTGAAGTGGTAGAGGCAGGAGCCAAATTCCAAGCCACTTAGGAAGGAGTCAGGACACGAAGGCAAAAGGTATTCAATTCTTTCAACAAGCTCACCAGAACGAAAATGCTCACTTTTGCCCAGTAATCCCACTCCCTGGAATTTAACTTTTAAAAACTTGTTCCATGAAAGAATAATAGCAAGCAAATACATTAATGCAAAAGGTTGTACATTACATGGTTGTTGGTAATAGTAAACGATTGTAAAATACTTGAAATGTCCAACTACAAAAAGTAGTGATTTATGATCTATTAAAACAATAAAATACTTTTTGAATATAATAAAGACTGAAGAAAAAGGGAAATACTTATCATGTTAAATAGAAAAAAATCAAAATACAAATTTAAAATATATACCGTTCATTCATTTCACATTTGATTATGGAGTCCCTCTTATGTGATAGGCATATATACTAGATATATAGTGACAGACAAAATAGACAGACCTTCTACCCTCATAAGACTTAACAGTTTGTGATTCAAACTATGGGGAAAAAAGGTACATATGTAACAGAGAAAAGTATACCCCAAATAACAAAAGCTATGTATTATGATGATAGATAGATAGATAGATAGATAGATAGATAGGCTTTTCCTACAATATTGTTCAATAAAAATTAGCTGTTTTCAATAAATAAAGAGAAAAGTAAATATTTACAGCAAGGAAAGGAAGAAAAGAATTGAGAGGTAGCTTGATGGGGCAGCAGGGTTCCAGGAAATGTTTTTTAGAAGAGGGAATCTGACCATGCCCAAAGACAAAGGGGATAGCAAAGAGGCAGAGATTGAAAATTCCACATCTTTCTTACTGCAACAGCTAATTTAATATATCCATTCTGAAAGCTCTTCAAATTCCTTGGAGAATACACTTTGAATAGCCTAGAATAGCTGTCCTAGAGCTGACATTTAAACATGTCTCTTGTGAACACTAATAAAGACCCCGTCCTCCACCTAAGGCAAAGTTTGATTTGGACAATAAATTTCATAGTAAAACTGATCATGGAGGAAATAGTTACTCAACATTATTAGATCTCATGAACTGATTCAGACTATAGAATATATTTACCTCACACCAATAACTTTGCTTCTAAATGATTTTTTTTGAATACAGTAAAATTGCCTGGGTGTAGGACGTATTTTTGTTACCATCTAAAAGGAAGATAAATTCATGAAAATGTGGTATAGCATACCGAATATGCTGACCTTTCCGTTCCTTAACTTCTTCATTTCCAATGACCTCATCCTTCCACTCCACATGAGCCACTCATTCTGTACACCTCGGAAGTTTCCATCACCCTTTCCTACTCCATCTCCAAAATCACTAATTCAAACATGAAATTCTCTGATCACAAACTTCCAGCTTTGCTGGTTCAACTATTCCTACTATCACTCTTCTTTCAGGTCATCAAGACCTCTAGTTCACTGACCCTTCTTCCTCTACTTTTTCCCTATTAATCAAAATTTTCTTTACTTCCTTCCCTATCCAGCTTAGGTTCCATAGTGTATCAATGCTGTTACACTCTTGCCAAAACCACAAAACCTCTTAACTCACTATGATGATGTTATTGTTATTGATAATGATGTTTTTGTACTCATCTAGGCCAAATTCTAACCATTGATCATTCCTACTATTCACTTCCTCTGTGCCTGTATCCAGTAGCCAAGTTATGGGGCATGTTTTGTTAAACAGGCAGATTTGTTTCAATACATAAAATAAAAATCACTTGCAGCAGACTCCTGAAATCTGCTCACCAATCTTGCTGTGTTTTTCTTTTTCACTTTCTGCCACAACTTTTAAAAATTCTCCAATCTTCTCAGTCTTCCAGAGCACTATTCCCCAGCTCCACCCTTTTCAGAAAATGACCTTGTCTCTTACTTCATAAAGGAAATGGACCATTTGCTTTTTGGGGCTCATACATAGCAGGTACTCAAACATGTGATAAATGGATAAAAAGAAAAATATGAAATGGAGAAAAACCTGGCATGGTAACCTTAAACAAAACCTCAGTTTTCCCATGTAAAAACGTGGTAGGTGTATAACATGATCTAAGTTCCCCTCCACAACTCTAAAACTTACATTCACATATCCAGACCTATGAATGCAAACTATGCAGGGAAGAATTTTCTCAAAAGTGAACAAGCAGTAGTCAGGAAATACCATCTTATGCCTGTTTTACCAATTGGCAGAAGTGCTATTATTCACTGTTCAATAAATAAATAATTACTGAGTTCCTTCTATGTATTAGGATTTATGGGCAAGAATAGAGGATATTTAAGACCTAGTCTTTGGCTTCATGGAGCTTTCAATCTACTAGGGGAAGAAAAACTTTTTATAAGTGTCTCTAATAGGTGACACATGGAGTTTCTTTTGAAAAGACTAGTGATTGAGAGGAAGAAAAGAATGACATTAGCAAGATGGCCAAAGAGAAGTTCCCAATACTGTTTTATCTACCACACACAAACACAAAAAACAAAACAATGAATAAACGACTACATTTTTGACAGAAATGACTAAAGGAGAGCACCAGAGAACATCAAAGAAGCAGCAGAAAACCTATAAAGCACACAACCCCAGGATGGCTGCTTAGGGAAGGGAAAGAAACACCTTGCCTCTGCCACCCTATTCCCCCATTCAGAATCAGCTTGGAAGCAGCTTGGAATCAGCTGGTCAGAACCACAGCTATATCACAGCCCCCTGGACCCAAGCTTCTGGAGTGTGCCATAGAGCAACAGTTCCTGGTTAATGGGAAACCACAGTCATTCATGCCTTGAGAGTGAACGTATGCCTCAAGTTTTGGGTGCTACCATAGTTTCACAAGACCCTGAGCCCAGGAAATCATCTTCACAGCTACTCTGAGCAACTGTACCCTGGATCCAAGTACTACTGTGGCTGCCTATTGGCCATGTCAGATCTGACACCAACACAGATACCTACGGCTCAGACACCCCACTGTGGGAAAAGTAAGACCAGGAGGATCCCTACAGTCCTTGCCCTAATAACCTATGAAGCCACCATCGCTGCCACAAACTCCAATAGCCTAGACTACTGACGCACCTGCAGTCATCACAGACATTGATTACAACTAAATAAGCTGCACAAAGGCTACACCATTGTGCCCACATGGAATGAGAGTCACCATAGTCTGCTCAATTGTCACCCTCAGGCCCATCTTCAGGTGAATGTCTTCCCATACAAAAGCCACTCTGTAAAGTTTGGAAGAGGTGACTACACCACCTGATGCACAGACATCAATGCAAGGACACAAAAAACATGAAGCAGCAAGGAAGCATGACACTACCAGAGGAATGGAATAATTCTCCAATAATTAACCCCAAATAAATGAAACAAATTACCTAAAAATGAGTTCAAAATATTAATCTTAAGGAAATTCAGCAAGATACAAGAGAAGATATAGAAACAATTCAATGAAATTGGAGAATAATTTATGATCTGAGGATAAATTCAAAGAAGAGACAGTTATCATTAAAAAGAACCAAAAATAAATCCTGGAGCTGAAAAATTCAATCAGTGAAATAAAAAAAATACAATAGAGAGAACTTCAATAGCACACTAGATCAAACAGAAGAAAGAATCTGTTAACCTGAACATGGTGTGTTTTTTTTGTTTCTTTTTTTTTGTTTTTTGCTTTTCATCACTGTGTTTTTTATTTTTTTATTTTTATTTTTTAATTATACTTAAAGATCTAGGGTACATGTGCACAACATGCAGGTTTGTTACATATGTATACTTGTGCCATGTTGGTGTGCTGCACCCATTAACTCGTCAGCACCCATCAACTCATCATTTACATCAGGTATAACTCCCAATGCCATCCCTCCCCCCTCCTCACTACCCATAATAGGCCCCAGTGTGTGATGTTCCCCTTCCAGAGTCTGAGTGATCTCATTGTTCAATTCCCACCTATGAGTGAGAACATGCGGTATTTGGTTTTCTGTTCTTGTGATAGTTTGCTGAGAATGATGGTTTCCAGCTGCATCCATGTTACTACAAAGGACATGAACTCATCCTTTTTTATGGCTGCATAGTATTCCATGGTGTATATGTGCCACATTTTCTTGAAATCCAGTCTGTCACTGATGGACATTTGGGTTGATTCCAAGTCTTTGCTATTGTGAATAGTGCCGCAGTAAACATATGTGTGCATGTGTCTTTATAGCAGCATGATTTATAATCCTTTGGGTATATCCCCAGTAATGGGATGGCTGGGTCATGTGGTATTTCTAGTTCTAGATCCTTGAGGAATCGCCATACTGTTTTCCACAATGGTTGAACCAGTTTACAATCCCACCAACAGTGTAAAAGTGTTCCTATTTCTCCACATCCTCTCCAGCACCTGTTGTTTCCTGATTTTTTAATGATTGCCATTCTAACTGGTGTGAGATGGTATCTCATTGTGGTTTTGATTTGCATTTCTCTGATGGCCAGTGATGACGAGCATTTTTCATGTGCCTGTTGGCTGTATGCATGTCTACTTTTGAGAAATGTCTATTCATATCCTTTACCCACTTTTTGATGGGGTTGTTTGCTTTTTTCTCATAAATTGGTTTGAGTTCTTTATAGGTTCTGGATATTAGCCCTTTGTCAGATGAGTAGATTGCAAAAATTTTCTCCCATTCTGTGGGTTGCCTGATCACTCCTATGGTAGTTTCTTTTGCTGTGCAGAAGCTCTTTAGTTTAATTAGATCCCATCTGTCAATTATGGCTTTTGTTGCCATTGCTTTTGGTGTTTTAGACATGAAGTCTTTGCCCATGCCTATGTCCTGAATGGTATTACCTAGGTTTTCTTCTAGGGTTTTTATGGTATTAGGTCTAACATTTAAGTCTCTAATCCATCTTGAATTAATTTTCGTATAAGGAGTAAGGAAAGGATCCAGTTTCAGCTTTCTACTTATGGCTAGCCAATTTTCCCAGCACCATTTATTAAATAGGGAATCCTTTCCCCATTTCTTGTTTTTCTGAGGTTTGTCAAAGATCAGATGGCTGTAGATGTGTGGTATTATTTCTGAGGGCTCTGTTCTATTCCATTGGTCTATATCTCTGTTTTGGTACCAGTACCATGCTGTTTTGGTTACTGTAGCCTTGTAGAACAGTTTGAAGTCAGGTAGCGTGATGCCTCCAGCTTTGTTCTTTTGACATAGGATTGTCTTGGCAATGCGGGGGTTTTTTGTTTTTATAAATGATTCAGTAAAAATAAAAACAATGAAAAAGAGTGAAAACAGCCTATGGGACTTAAGGAGCATCATTAAGCAAACATTAAACAAACTTTCACATTACGAGAGTTTCAAAGGAGAAGAGACAGAGAAAGGGACAGAAATATTATTTAATGAAATAATTGCTGACAACTTCCCAAGTCTTGGGAGAGATATGAACATCCAGATTCACAAAGCTCAAAAGTTCACAAACAGCTACTACCCAAAGGGGCCCTCTCTAAGGTACACTATCATCAAACTGTCAAAAGTCAAAGAGAAAACTTTAAAACCAGCAAGCAAAAAATGGCAAGTCACATACAAAGGAATATCCATTAGAATATCAATGGATTTCTCAGCAGAAACCTTGTAGGCCATAAGAGAATGAAATAATACAGTCAAAGTCCTGAAAGAAAAAAAAAAAAAAAAACAGTCTGCCAAGAATACTATACTCAGCAAGTCTGTCATTCAGAAATGAAGGAGACAGTTTTTCCTAGACAAGAAAAAATTTAAGGAATTCATCACCACTAGACCTGTCCTACAAGAAATGCTTAAGGAAGTTCTTCAACTTGAAACAAAAAGAAGATAATTACTATTATGAATACATATGAAAATCTAAAACTACTGGTAGAGGTAAATACATACTCAAATCCAGAATATTCCAGTACTGTTATAATGGTGTGTAAATCATACATATCTCTAGTATGGTTATAAATCAGAATGGTGAACAACTCATAGACATAAAGATACCAACAATAGAAACTGAGAACAATTAGAGAATGGAATGGGGTGGGAGGCAAGGTTTGAAAAATTAACTATTAGGTACTATACTCAGTAATTGGGTGATGGAATCTTTCATACCCCAAACCTCAGCATCATGCAATATCCTCAGTTAACAAACCTACACATGTACCATGTGAATCTAAAATAAAAGTTGAAAAAAAAGAAAAAGAAAAAAGATGGTTAACAATAACTAAAATTATAATAAGTTGTTAAAAATACCCAATATAAAAAGATGTAAATTGTTATATCAAAAATATAAATGTGGAAAATGAGGGTAAAAGTCTAGTTTCTGTATGTGATAGAAGTTGATATTAGCTTAAAATAGTTTATTATAACTATAAGATGTTTTATGTAAGCATCACAGTAAACATAAAACAAAAACCTACAGCAGATATACAAACGATAAAGAGAGGAGACTCAAAGTTCAGCACTACAGAAAAGTATCAAAAGTATCAAAAGACTCAAAGTTCAGCACTACAGAAAAGTATCAAATCACAAATCACAAAGATAGACAGGGAAAGAAAGGAACAAAGAAGCTAAAAAAACAACCAACAAATAACAAACAACAAAATGGCAGTAGTAAGTCTTTACCTATTAATAATAACCTTGAATGTAAGTAAATTAAATTCTCCAATCAAAAGACATAGAGTAGTTGAATGGATTAAAAAAAAAAAGGTCCAACTACACGCTGTCTACAGGGTACCCACTTAAGCTTTAAGGACATAGGCTGAAAGCAAAGGGATGGGAAAAGCTATTCTACACAAATGGTAACCAAAAGAGAGCTGAGTGGCTATGCTTATATCTTTATATCAGACAAAATAGACTTCCAGTCAAAAACTTTTACAAGAAACACAGAAGGTCATTGTTTAATGATAAAGAAGTCAATTCATCAAGAAAACATAACAATTGTAAATATCTATGCATCTAACATTGGAGCACCTAAATACATAAAGTAAATATGAATGGACATAAAAGGAGAAATAGATAGCAATACAATAATAGTAGGGAATTTCAGGCAGGGCATGGTGGCTCAAGCCTGTAATCCCAGCACTTTGGGAGGCCAACGTGGGTGGATCACAAGATCAGGAATTCGAGACTATCCTGGCTAACATGGTGAAACCCAGTCTCTACTCAAAATATAAAAATTAGCTGAAATTAGCTGGGCATGGTGGTGGGTGCCTGTAATCCCAGCTACTCAGGAGGCTGAGGCAGGAGAATCATTTGAACCCAGGAGGTGGAGGTTGCTGTGAGCCAAGATCGCACCATTGCACTCCAGCCTGGGTGACAGGGTGAGACTTCATCTCCAATAAATAAATAAATAAATAAATAAATAAATAAATAAATAAATCATCTCCAATAAATAAATAAATAAATAGTAGGGACCTTCAGTATCTCACTTTCTTCAATGGGTAGATCAACCAGACAGAAAATTTATAAGGAAATACTGGATTTAAATTGTACTTCTGAACAAATGAGCCTAACAAATGTATTAAAAAAACTTTCCATCCAAGAGCAGCTGAATATACATTTTTCTCTAATGCACATGAAACATTCTCCAGGATAGTCCATGTTCGGCCACAAAACAAGTCTTAATAAATTGAGAAAGATTGAAATCATATCTAGTGTCACTTCAGACCATAATTATAAAAAAACTAAAAATCAGTAACAGTAAGAAATCTGGGAAAATTCACAAATAATTAAACATCCCCTGAACAACCAATGGATCAAAGAAGAAATCAAAAGGGAAACTTGAAAATATCCTGAGACAAGCGATAATGAAAACACAACACACCAAAACCTATGGGATAATGGCAAAAGCAGTTCTAAAAGGGGAGTTTATAGCAATAAATGCCTACATTAAAAAAGAAGGATCCTGACATTATTTGAATATGTCCTCCAAAGTTCATGGCGTTAGAAACTTAGTCCCCAATGCAACAGTGATGGGAGGTGAGCCTTACAAGAGATGATTAGGTAATGAGGGCTCTGCCCTCATGAATAGATTGTTATTACTGTGAGAGTGAATTAGTTATTGTGAGAGTGGGCTTGTAATAAAAGACAGTTTGGCTCCATCTTGCTCTCTCATCCTTTTTTGTCCTCCCACCTTCTGCCATGGAGCGACAGAGCCAGAAGGCCCTTGCCAGATGCAGGCCCCTCAATCTTGGACTTCCCAGCCTCCAGAACTACAAAAAACATTTATCTTTTCTTTATAAATTGCCCAGTCTATGGTATTCAGTTATAGCAACAAAAAATGAATTAAGACAGGTCCCAAATAAATAGTCTAATATTATGCCTTAAGTAACTAATAAAAGAAACACAAACTAAGCCCAAAATTAGAAGGTAAGAAATCATAAAAATCAGAACAGAAATAAATCAAATAGAGAACAGAAAAACCATAGAAAAAAAAATCAATAAAACTAAGGATTGGTTGTTTGAAAAATAAACAATATTAACAAATCTTTAGCCAGTCTAAGACAAAAATATAAAAGGTTCAAATAGAATAAAAGTGAAAGTGAAAAAATTATAAGACACTTAAGAAATTAAAAGAGATGGCCAGGTGCAGTGGCTCATGCCTGTAATCCCAACACTTTGGGAGGCCGAGGCAGGCGGATCATGAGGTCAGGAGATTGAGACCATCCTGGCTAACATGGTGAAACCCAGTCTCTACTAAAAGTACAAAAAAATTAGCTGGGCATGGTGGTGGATGTCTGTAGTCCCAACTATTCAGAAGGCTGAGGCAGGAGAATGGCGTGAACCTGGGAGGCAGAGCTTGAGCCAAGATCGCACCACTGCACTCCAGCCTGGGTGACAGAGTGAGACTCCATCTAAAAAAAAAAAAAAAGAAAAGAAAAGAAAGAAAGAAAGAAAGAAATTAAAAGAGACAATTATAAATAATTATATGCGAACAAATTGGATAACCTAGAGGAAATAGATAAATTCCTAGAAAAATACAACCTACCAAGATTGAGTCAGGAAGAAATAGAAAGCCTGAACAGACCAGTAACAAATAAACAGATTAAAGAAGTAATTAAGACAAACAGAGAGCCAAATCATGAATGAACTCCCATTCACAATAGCTTCAAAGAGAATAAAATGCCTAGGAATCCAACTTACAAGGGATGTAAAGGACCTCTTCAAGGAGAACTACAAACCACTGCTCAGTGAAATAAAAGAGGACACAAACAAATGGAAGAACATACCATGCTCATGGATAGGAAGAATCAATATTATGAAAATGGCCATACTGCCCAAGGTCATTTATAGATTTAATGCCATCCCCATTAAGCTACCAATGACTTTCTTCACAGAATTGGAAAAAAACTGCTTTAAAGTTCATATGGAACACATTGTCAAGACAATCCTAAGCCAAAAGAACAAAGCTGGAGGCATCACGCTACCTGACTTCAAATTATACTACCAGGCTACAGTAACCAAAACAGCAGGGTACTGGTACCAAAACAGACATATAGAGCAATGGAACAGAACAGAGCCCTCAGAAATAATACCACACATCTACAGCCATCTGATCTTTGACAAACCTCAGAAAAACAAGAAATGGGGAAAGGATTCCCTATTTAATAAATGGTGCTGGGAAAATTGGCTAGCCATAAGTAGAAAGCTGAAACTGGATCCTTTCCTTACTCCTTATACGAAAATTAATTCAAGATGGATTAGAGACTTAAATGTTAGACCTAATACCATAAAAACCCTAGAAGAAAACCTAGGTAATACCATTCAGGACATAGGCATGGGCAAGGACTTCATGTCTAAAACACCAAAAGCAATGGCAACAAAAGCCATAATTGACAGATGGGATCTAATTAAACTAAAGAGCTTCTGCACAGCAAAAGAAACTACCATAGGAGTGATCAGGCAACCCACAGAATGGGAGAAAATTTTTGCAATCTACTCATCTGACAAAGGGCTAATATCCAGAACCTATAAAGAACTCAATCAAATTTACAAGAAAAAAACAACCCCATCAAAAAGTGGGCAAAGGATATGAATAGACACTTCTCAAAAGAAGACATGCATACAGCCAATAGGTACATGAAAAAATGCTCATCACTCACCATCAGAGAAATGCAAATCAAAACCATAATGAGATACCATCTCACACCAGTTAGAATGGCAATCATTAAAAAATCAGGAAACAACAGGTGCTGGAGAGGATGTGGAGAAATAGGAACACTTTTACACTGTTAGTGGGACTGTAAACTAGTTCAACCCTGTGGAAAACAGTGTGGCGATTCCTCAAGGATCTAGAACTAGAAATACCATTTGACCCAGCCATCCCATTACTGGGGATATACCCAAAGGATTATAAGTCATGCTGCTATAAAGACACATGCACACATATGTTTATTGTGGTACTATTCACAATAGCAAAGACTTGGAATCAACCCAAATGTCCATCAGTGACAGACTGATTAAGAAAATGTGGCACATATACACCATGGAATACTATGCAGCCATAAAAAAGGATGAGTTCATGTCCTTTGCAGGGACGTGGATGTAGCTGGAAACCATCATTCTCAGCAAACTGTCGCAAGAACAGAAAACCAAATACCACATGTTCTCATTCATAGGTGGGAAATGAACAATGAGATCACTTGGACACAGGAAGGGGAACATCACACACCAGGGAGGGGGGAGGGGGAAGGGATAGCATTAGGAGATAAACCTAATGTAAATGACGAGTTAATGGGTGCAGCACACCAACATGGCACATGTATACATATGTAACAAACTTGCACGTTGTGCACATGTACCCTAGAACTTAAAGTATAATTTGGAAAACAAAAAACAAAAAACTTCACAACAAAGAAAAGCCCAAAACCAGGTGGGTTCATGACTAAATTCTACCAAACACTCAAAGAAGAATTAATATCAATACTTCTTAAACTCTTCTAAAAACAGAGCTAGCAGGAATATTTTCCAACACATGTTATGAGACCAGTATCACCTGGATTCTTAAACCTGATAAAGACATCACAAGAAAAGAAAACTAAAGGCTACTGGTGAACATTAATGCAAAAAATCCTCAATAAAATATTAGGAAACAAAATCCAACAATACATCAAAAAGATTATATAAACTGACCAAGTGGGAATTATCCCTGTTATGCAAGACTGGTTTAACATAAGCAAATCAATCCATGTGATATATATGACATTAACAAAATGAAAGATAAAAACCACATGATCATCTCAATTGTTGCAGAAAAAGCATTCAAAAAAGTCCAACATCCTTTCTTGAAAAAAACTCTCAAAAGTTTAGGTATTAATGTTCCTCAACATAATATAAGGCTATTTTATGAAAAACCCACAGCTAACCTTATAATCAATATGAAGAAACTTACAGCTTGCCCACTACAATGTGATACAAGGCAGGAATGCCTACTCCCACCAACTCTATTCAACATAGTACTGAAAGTACTAGACAGAACAATCAGACAAGAAAAAGAAACAATAGATACCCAAATAAGAAAGGAAGAAGTAAAATTATCTCTATTTGCAGATGAGATGATCTTATATGTAAAAAACCCCAAGTCCATAAAAAGCTGTTAGAACTAATAAATGAATTCAGTAAAGTTGCAGGATACAAAATCAACATACAAAAATTAGTAGCATTTTTATACAAAAATAATTACCTAACTGAAAAAGAAATAAACAATCCCATTTATGATAGCATCAAAAATATACTTAATAAATTCAACCAATGAAGTGAAAGATATGTATACGAAAAACTGCAAAACACTGATGAAATAAACTGAAAAAGATACCAATAAATGGAAAGATATTCCATGTTCATGGATTGGAAAAATTAATACTGATGAAACGTCCATACTACCCAAAACAATATACTGATTCAATGCAATCCCAATCAAAATTCCAATGGCATTATTCACAGAAATAGCAAAAACAATCCTAAAATTTGTATGGAAACATAAAAGACCTTGAATAAACAAAACAATTCTGAGAAAGGAAAACAAAGTTGGAGGCATCATACTTCCTGATTATATTATATAATTTATTATATTACAAACCTATAGTAATCAAAATGGTATTGGTCTGGCATAAAAACAGACACATGGACCAGCGAAACAGAATACAGAGCCCAGGAAAAAATCCAAACATATACAGTCAATTACTTTGTGACAAGGGCACCAAGAGAACACAATGGGGAAAGGATAGTCTCTTCAACAAATGGTGCTAGAAAAACTGGATTTCCATGTGCAAAAGAATAAAATTGGACCTTTAGCTTATACCATAATAAATTCAAATGGATAAAAGACCTAAATGTAAGACCAGAAATTATAAAACTTTTTGAAGGGAATATAAGAGAAAAACTCCTGGATATTGGCCTTGAAAATGATTTTTTACATATTACACTAAAAGTTCAAGCCACAAAAGCAAAATTAAATAAATGAGACTACAACAAACTAAAAAGCTTCTGCACAGAAAAGGAAACAATCAACAAAATGAAATGGCAGTCTACATATTGGGAGAATATTGGAAATCATATATCTGATAAGAGATTAATATTCAAAATGTATAAAGAACTCACGCAACTCAATAGCAGAAAAACAAACACCTAACTACAAAATGGTCAAAAGACCTGAATAGACATTTCTTTAAAGAATACATAAAAATATCCAATAAGCATATGAAAAAATGCTCTACATCATTAGTCACCAGGGAAAGGCAAATCAAAGCCACTATGAGATACCACTTCACACCCACTAGAATGGCTATTATCAAAAAGTCAAAAGATAACAAATGTTGTCACAGGCATGGAGAAAAGGAAACTGTTGTACACTACTGGTAGGGATGTAGACTGGTATGACCATTATGGAAAACAATACAGAAGTTTCTAAATAAATTAAAAATAGAACTACCATAAGACCCTCTCTGGGCATATACCTAAAAGGAATGAAATCACCACCTCTTAAAGATATCTGCACTCTCATGTTCATTGCAGCATTGTTCACAATAGCCAAGATATGGAAACAACTTAAATGTTCATCAATGGACAAATGGATAAAGAAACTGTAGTGTGTAACACACACACACACACACACACACGCACATACACACACACAATTAAATATTATTTGGTCTAAAAAGAAATGAGATTTTGCCATTTGCCACAACATGAATAAGCCTGGAGGACATTATGCTAAGTGAAATAAGCCAGACACAGAAAGAAAAATATTGCATGATGTATTAGCTGTTCTCATGCTGCTAATAAAGACATAAGACTGGGTAATTATAAAGGTTTAATTGACTTACAGTTCCACATGGCAGGGGAAGCCTCACAGTCATCGTGGAAGGCAAAGGGGCTTGACATGTCTTACATGGCAGCAGGCAAGAGAGGGCATGTGCAGGGGAACTCTCCTTTATAAAACCATCAGATCTCATGAAAACTCACTTACTATCAAGAGAACAGCATGGAAAAGACATGCCCCTTGATTCAAATACCTCCTACAAGGTGCCTCCCGTGACACATGGGAATTATAAGAGCTACAATTCAAGATGACATTTGGGTGGGGACACAGCCAAACCATATCATTCCACCCTTGGCCCTTCCCAAATCTCATTTCCTCACATTTCAAAACCAATCATGCTTTCCCAACAGTCCCCTAAAGTCTTAACTCATTTCAGCATTAACTCAAAAGTCCACAGATCAAAGTCACATCTGACACAAGGCAAGTCCCTTCTGCCTATGAGCCTGTAAAATCAAAAGCAAGTTAGTTACTTCCCAGATACAGTGGGGGTACAGGAATTGGGTAAACATACCCATTCCAAATGGAAGAAATGGCCAAAACAAAGGGGCTTCAGGCCTCATGCAAGTCCAAAATCCAGCAGGGCAGTTAAATCTTAAAGCTCCAAAATTATCTCCTTTGCTTCCATGTCTCACATCCAAGTAACACTGATGCAAGGTGTGGGCTTCCATGGCCTCAGGCAGCTCCACCCCTGTGGCTTTGCAGGGTACAGCCCCCCTCCCAGCTGCTTTAACAGGCTGGCGTTGAGTGTCTGTGGCTTTTCTAGGTACACAGTACAAGCTGTCAGTGGATCTACAATTCTGGGGTCTGGAGGACGGTGGCCTTCTTCTCATAGCTCCACTAGAATCCAGTAAGGATTTTGGGTGGAGGCTTGCACCCCACATTTCCCTTCTGCACTGCCCTAGCAGAAGTTCTCCATGAAGACCCCACCCCTGCAGCAATCTTCACCTGGACATACAGGCGTTTCCATACATCCTCTGAAATCTAGGCAGAGGCTTTCAAACTTCAATTCTTGACTTCTGTGCATCCGCAGGCTCAATACCACATGGAAGCTGCCAAAAATTGGGGCATGCACCCTCTGAAGTCACAGGCCGAGTTGTACCTTGGCCCCTTGTAGTCACAGCTGAAGCAGCTGGGACACAGGACACCAAGTCTCTGGGCTGCACATACAGCAGGGGGTCCCTGGGTCCAGGACCACGAAAACATTTTTTCCTCCTATGCCTTGGGCCTGTGATGGCAGGGGCTGCCGTGGAAACCTCTGACATGCCCTGGAGACATTTCCCCCATTGTCTTGGCGATTAACATTTGGCTCCTTATTACTTATGTAAATTTCTGCAGCCAGCTTGAATTTCTCCTCAGAAAATGGGTTTTTCTTTTCTGTTGCATCATCCAGCTACAAATTTTCCAAACTTTTATGCTCTGCTTCCCTTTTAAACATAACTTCCAATTCCAAACCACATTGAATACATAAAACTGAATGCTTTTAACAGTATCCAAGTCACCTCTTGAATGCTTTACTGCTTAGAAATTTCTTCCCAGAATTTTTTCAAGATCAAAGTTCCACACATCTCTAGGGCACAGGCAATATGCCATCAGTCTCTGTGTTAAAACATAGCAAAAGTCATCCAGTTCCCAACAAGTTCCTCATCTCCATCAGAGACCACTTCAGCCTGAACTTTTTTGTCCATATCACTATCAGCATTTTGGTCAAAGCCATTCAACAAGTCTCTTGGAAGTTCCAGACTTTCCCGTATTTTCCTGACTTCTTCTGAGCCCTCTAAACTGTTCCAACCTCTGCCTGATACCCAGTTCCAAAGATGCTTCCACATTTTTGGATATCTTTACAGCAGTGTACCACTACCTCGGTACCAATTTACTGTATGAGTCTGTTTTCACACTGCTAATAAAGACATATCCAAGACTGGGTAATTTATAATGGAAAGACATTTAATGAACTCACCGTTTCATATGGCTGGGGAGGCCTCACAATCATGGCAGATGGTGAAGGGGAAGCAAGACATATCTTTTTACATTGCAGCAGGCAAGAGAGGACATATGCAGGGGAGATCCCCTTTATCAAACCATCAGATCTCATGAAAACTCACTCGCTATCGCGAGAACAGCATAGGAAAGACCTCCACCATGATTCAATTGCCTTCCACTGGGTTCTTCCCATGATATGTGGGAATTATGGGAGCCACAATTCAAGATGAGATTTGGGTGGGGACACAGCCAAACCATATCACATGACATCACTTATATATGGAATCTTAAAAGTTCAAATATACGATGATAGAGAACACAACAGCACAACAGCGATTACTATGGGCGGGGGCTTGGGGGAGAAAATGGAGAGATGTAGGTCGGAGGAAAAAAAATAGCAGATATATAGGATAAACAAGTCTAGAGATCTAATGTCCAACATGAGAAGTATATGTAATAAAATTGTCCTGCATTTGGAATTCATGCTAAATAAATAAATTTTAGCTGCTCTTGCTACAGAAACAAAAAATAGGTAACTATGTGAGAAGATGGATATATTAATGTGTTTCACTGTAATTATCTTTTTACTATGTATATGTATCCCATAACATTATGTTGCATACCGTAAATATATACAATGAAATGTATTTTTAAAAAAATACTAGTGATTAATCCTAAGCCAAAGGAACAAAGCTGGAGGCATCATGCTACCTGACTTCAAACTATACTACAAGGCTACAGTAACCAAAACAGCATGGTACTGGTACCAAAACAGAGATATAGACCAATGGAACAGAACAGAGCCCTCAGAAATAATACCACACAACCATCTGATCTTTGACAAACCTGACAAAAACAAGAAATGGGGAAAGGATTCCCTATTTAATAAATGGTGCTGGGAAAACTGTCTAGCCATATGTAGAAAGCTGAAACGGGATCCCTTCTTTACACCTTATACAAAAATTAATTCAAGATGGATTAAAAACTTAAATGTTAGACCTAAAACCATAAAAACCCTAGAAGAAAACCTAGGCAATATCATTCAGGACATAGGCATGGGCAAGGACTTCATGACTAAAACACCAAAAGCAATGGCAACAAAAGCCAAAATTGACAAATGGGATCTAATTAAACTAAAGAGCTTCTGCACAGCAAAAGAAACTACTATCAGAGTGAACAGGCAACCTACAGAATGGGAGAAAATTTTTACAATCTACCCATCTGACAAAGGGCTAATATCCAGAATCTACAAAGAACTTAAACAAATTTACAAGAAAAAATCAAACAATCCCATCAGAAAGTGGGCAAAGGATATGAACAGGCACTTCTCAAAAGAAGACATTTATGCAGCCAACAGACACATGAAAAAATGCTCATCATCACTGGCCATCAGAGAAATGCAAATCAAAACCACAATGAGATACCATCTCACACCAGTTAGAATGGCAATCATTAAAAAGTCAAGAAACAACAGGTGCTGGAGAGGATGTGGAGAAATAGGAACACTTTTACATTCTTGGTGGGACTGTAAACTAGTTCAACCATTGTGGAAGACAGTGTGGCGGTTCCTCAAGGATCTAGAACTAGAAACACCTTTTGACCCAGCCATCCCATTACTGGGGATATACCCAAAGGATTATAAATCATGCTGCTATAAAGACACATGCACACGTATGTTTATTGTGGCACTATTCACAATAGCAAAGACTTGGAACCAACCTAAATGTCCATCAATGAGAGACTGGATTAAGAAAATGTGGCACATAGACACCATGGAATACTATGCAGCCATAAAAAAGGATGAGTTCGTGTCCTTTGTAGGGACGTGGATGCAGCTGGAAACCATCATTCTCAGCAAACTATCACAAGGGCAGAAAACCAAACACCGCATGTTCTCACTCATAAGTGGGAATTGAACAATGAGAACACTTGGACACAGGGTGGGGAACATCACACACCAGGGCCTGTCGTGGGGTGTGGCGATGGGGGAGGGACAGCATTGGGAGATATACCTAATGTAAATGACGAGTTAATGGGTGCAGCACAGTAACATGGCACATGTATACATATGTACCTGCACGTTGTGTACATGTACCCTAGAACTTAAAAGTATAATAAAAAAAGAATTTTTTAAAATAAAAAAAATACTAGTGATTAATGACCTAGTAATTCTTCTTGCTTCCCAATCAACTGTGAAGAACTCTGATGGCTGTCAAAAAAACTGTCACTTCCTAAGACATGATTTAATACCTAAGCCTATTCAAAGCTACATATAGTAGTGGGTGAGTAGAGAAATGTGGACTTCATCCTCACTTACTGAAATGTTTTTCAAACTTCAAGACAGCCTTTACTTTTTAAAATGTTTTTCAATGAAAGGAACACCTTGGAAACACTTATTAAACCTATTGCCGGCACAAATGTTATGGTCAGTGGAATGATGCTGAATGTATGAGCTTGCTGAAAAAGGGATGGGAAAGATAAATAGGTACTGACACATCCATGCCTAGGATTCTAAACTTGGCTGTGCATCAGAATCACCTAGGGAACTTTTAAAAATACATATTCCTGGCCTTCCCCAGTTCTATTCTATGACAATCTCTGGGGTTCAGGCCCAGAAACCTGCATCTATAAAGTTCCTCAGGTGACTGATGCACTGCCAGGTTTGGGAAACAAAGTTAGATCATTTAGACCATACACTGCCTCCAACCCCACAAGATTTTTTGCCTTACAAGATAGCAAAAAGAAAGAATTTATTCCTACAAATAGATCCCTTGTGACTAGCAGGTTATTTTTGGTAAAATTTACTGTAAAATTGGGTTGTATTTTAAGGGCATTATGCACACTTTCTAATGCAGTGGTGTCATTTGTATAATGATTGCATATAGCACATTTGTGTCCATTTTGTAGGATTTGGAGCATAATTTTTAACTACTTAAAATGATAATAGATTTCTAGTTCCTATATCTTTGCTTTTATGTCACATTGTTGGTTATATTTATGATTTATTTGATGCTACATCTTTGGTCAGGAACACAACCCCCAATTGTAATACTGTTCCTGTAGGAAAATATGATGTTTTATGACAGTTCCCAGGAATACCACTGCGGTGAAAATTGAGGACTGCCTGTACAAATGTAGCTCATTTTTCACAAGAGGATGTTCCTGAAATGTAGTATAAACTGAATTTGTATCAGTCAACTCATTTAAAATCTACCAAGAATCTGTTCAACCTAAAAGGAATCCTTTAGTAAAGAAATACTTTCAGAAAATTAAAGCTCATCCTTATTTTATTTGCTCTGAAAACTTCAATTTAATACATGGAGAAATATTAAAACAGGGCACACTAATATTTAGACTAGAAGCTAGTCTAGGCCATGATGCAAATGGATTTTTTTTTTATTATCAAACTGCAGATCAGACACTTTGGAGTAAAAAAAAATCACTGAATCTCCAGTCCAGGGAGGTTTTTTGTTTGTTTGTTTGTTTGTTTTTTGTAGTGCTGTGGGTGTGGATGGAAAATCAGTTTCTTTGTACTCAAAGACTTAAAAAGAATCAGAGTAAAGACAAATGCTTACACAATGTTCCTGTGAGTGAAAATGGTAGGTGTGAGGATCCTACTTTTACAGACTGTGAAATGCAAGCACAGGTTGATCTGTGCAGCTTAAATGGTTAGGACAGGTAAACTGGATACTAGAACCAACTGAAGAACCAAGAGTTATTTGCTCTAAAGAAGAATACTGCTTAAACTAGCAATTTCCAATTGCAGAAGAGGGAGAGATAAAATCAGAAAAGGCATGCAAAAGTGCTTTGTAAACTCTTTAGTACTATGCAAACATAGGAAGCAGCATTCTCTGTTGAAAGTGAGCATGTGGGCAGTGATGTCGAGAGTTTGAGAAGAAAGTATGACAAAATCTTAAAAAGGAAGGGAAGGCCATCCTGGCTAACACGGTGAAACCCCGTCTCTACTAAGAAATACAAAAAATAGCCGGGCGAGGTGGCAGTGCCTGTAGTCCCAGCTACTCGGGAGGCTGAGGCCGGAGAATGGCGTGAACCCGGGAGGCGGAGCTTGCAGTGAGCTGAGATCTGGCCACTGTACTCCAGCCTGGGCTACAGAGCGAGACTCTGTCTCAAAAAAAAAAAAAAAAAAAAAAAAAAAAAAAAAAAAAAAAAAAGGAAGGGAATGAATGAACTAGAAAGGCTGCATAAGGGTCTAACTTGAGTTCTACATTCATGAATTTAAAGTGAGAGAAAGAAATAAAAGGCATCCCAATAGGAAAAGAGTAAGTCAAATTATCTCTTGTTGCTGACAATATGATTCAATACCTAGAAAACCCTAAAGATTCTGCCAAAAGACTCCTAGATCTGATAAGACCTCAGCAAAGTCTCAGGATACAAAATCAATGCACAAAGATCAGTTTATACTAATAATGTTCTAATACTAATAATGTTCAAGCTGAGAGCCAAATCAAGAATGCAATCCCATTTACAATACACACGCACACGCGCGCACACACACACACACAAATACCTAGGAGTACAGCTAACCAAGAAGGTAAAAATATCTCTATGAGGAGAGCTACAAAATACTACTGAAGGAATTCAGAGATGACACAAGCAAACAAAAAAGCATTCCATGCTCATGGGCTAGAAGAATCAATATTGTTAAAATGTCCACACTGCCCAAAGCAATCTACAGAGTCAATGCTATTCCTATCAAATTAGCAATGTCATTTTTCACAGAATTAGAAAAAAGCTATTCGAATCTTCATATGGAACCAAAAAACAGCTTGAATAGCCAAGGCAATCCTAAGCAAAAAGAATAAAGATAGAGGCATCACATTACCTGACTTAAAACTATACTACAAAGCTATAGTAACCAAAACAGCATGGTACAAAAACAGACACACAGGCCAACGGAACAGAATAGAGACTCCTGAAATGAAGCTGCATACCTACAATCAACTGATCTTTGACAGAGTTGACAAAAATAAACAGTAGAGAAAGGATACCCTATTCAATAAATGGTGCTGGGACAACTGGCTAACCATACGCAGAAGAATGAAATTGGACTCTCTGCCTTTCACCATATACAAAAAGTAAATCAAGATGGCTTAAAGACTTAAATGTAAGGTGTCCCACTATAAAATCCTAGAAGAAAACCTAGGAAATACTCTTCTAGACATTGGCCTAGGCAAGGAATTTATGATGAAGATCCCAACAGCAAATGCAACAAAATCAAAAATAGACACATAGGACTTAATTAAACAAAAGAGCTTCTGCACAGTGAAAGAAACTACCAAAAGAGTAAACAGACAACCTACAGAATGGGAGAAAATATTTGCAAAATATGCATCCAACAGAAGACTAATATCTAGAATCTATAAGGAACTTAAGAAAAAAAACCAAGTAACTCCATTAAAAAGTGGGCAAAGGACATGAACAGACACTTCTCAAAAGAAGACAAGTAGTCAATAAACATGAAAAAATGCTCAACATCACTAATCACCAGAAAAATGCAAATCAAATCTACAATAAGATACCATCTCACACCAATCAGAATAGCTTTTATTATAAAGAAAGCAAACGAACATGTTGGTGAGATTGCAGAGAAAAGCAAACACTTATACACTGTTGGTGGGAATGCAAATTCATTCAGCCACTGTGAAATGCAGTTAGGAGACTTCTCAAAGAAATCAAAATAGAATTACCATTCAACCCAGCAATCTTATTACTGGGCATATACCCAAAGGAAAATAAATCATTCTACCAAAAAGACAAATGCACACATATATTCACTGCAGCACTATTCACAATAGCAAAGACATGGAATCAACCCAGGTGCCCATCAACAGTGGAGTGGGTAAAGAAAATGTGGTACCTATACACCATGGAATACTACGTAGCCATAAAGAAGAATGAAATCATGCCTTTTGCAACAACATGGATGCAGTTGGAGGCCATTATCCTAAGCAAACTAATGCAGGAACAGAAAACCAAATACCACATGATGTCACTTGTAGTGACAGTGAAACATTGGGTACACATAGAAATAAAGATGGCCACAATAGACACTGGGGACTGCTGAATGGCAGGGAGAGGGAGGAGTACAGAGGTTGAAAAATTATTGAGTACTATGCTCACTCCTTGAGTGATGGGATAAATCATATCCCAGGCCTTAGCATCCTGCAATATACCTATATAAGAAACCTGCACATGTACCCCCTGAATCTAAAATACATATATGTATGCATACATACATACATACATAAAGTGAGATCAGGCAGTGTGGTCATGTGTTTTTTTCCAGCCACTTTTATTGCATGGGTAAAAACACCAAGGAGGCAGAATGTTATTAGAATTGTGATTTTGATTTTGCCAAGTGAATAAAAAGAAGGGAGGGAGAGAAAGGGAATTGATGGTATATGCATTGCAAGGGGTCTGACTTAGAGCGCTGGCAGTAGAAATAGAAAAGTATATGACAAAGATTTCTGAAGATTAGATTAATAGGACTAAGGAGCATTGTGAAAGGCTCAAAAATGCCTCAATATAGGTTTTAGTCAGGTAATAGCATTTGAACACTTGATGTGCACACAGTACTGCCTGCACAGGTGGAATTTGTGAGGTCAGCTGTAGACCTAGATTTCCTCAAATACTGAGCTACCTGAGAGGCACAGACAAGGCATATATCTGACAAATGGTGAGCTTGAGAAATTAGGAGGGAAAGACAAGGGTAATTTTGCCTAAATTGGCAGTAGGTTTGATGGTGGGCAAGGAGATCAGTGTATAATGGAGTAGATTATCACCTAAGTGGTAGTGAGGTGGAGAGGCAGAATGAGTTCCTAGGACAGAATGAGCAATGGAGACATGAATCATGGGACAGGGGAACAGGTATTTTGTTGTGAGGTTTGTCTCCCTCTCATCCTCCTTACCTATTGCAGCATAATTTAAATCACAAAGTGCAATATATATATACATTCTAATGATGTAAATAATAGTGGAGAACTTTCTCAAGATAGTCCCCCTCCACCATACATACAACTGGAATGAATTCAGACACATGGGGAAAATATGTGGTCCAAATCCTTCAAATTTATCCAAAAGTGATCATTAAAGGTAGGTATTATCATGCTAATAAGGAAATAGTGCATTACAGAAGACAGACAAAACTGAGGATCTGAAGACCTAGCTTCTAGTTTGACTTGAGTAATCTGAGCTTCACTTTTGTCATGTGTAAAAGAAAAAAATACCTTCTCTACACAATCATAAGGTCTCCGCATAGGAATGTAAGATTCCTGAGGGAAGGGACCTTTATTGTCTTTTTGTTTGTTTGTTTTTGAGATGGAGTTTTGCTCTTGTTGTCCAGGCTGGAGTGCAATGGTGTGATCTCGGCTCACCGATCTCAGTTCACCGCAACCTCCGCCTCCTGCCTCAGCCTCCTGAGTAGTTGGGATTACAGGCATGGACCACACGTCAAGCTAATTTTGTATTTTTAGTAGAGATGGGGTTTCTCCATGTTGGCCAGGCTGGTCTCGAACTCCTGACCTCAGGTGATCTGCCCAACTCGGCCTCCCAAAGTGCTGAGATTCCAGGAGTGAGCCACCGCGCCCAGTCTATTGTTTTATTTTCTATTGTATCTCCAGCATTTAGCCTAGCACATAGCAGAAGTTTATGAACATTTATTAAGTGAAATGAGAAAATATGTTTATACCTGAGAGTGCTATCCAAAATCAAGTATGGACTTTGTTCTTAATAATAAATCATATGAAATGAAAGCTGCTTCTATGATTATAGCAATATAATATTCTCTAACACTTTCATACACATTTTAAGCACTATATCTTATTTATTTCTTAAGATATTTATGGACTGGCAGTAACTCAACAAGATAGTTGGAAAGTTTAAGCAATTAATTCTAAGATTATTTCCTGGACCACTTCCATGGAGGCCAGAGGTTAAAGGTCAAAGACAAGAATGGCGAATTTGTTTAACAGTAAAGCTACTTTCTGTTGGGAGTATTTAAGCTAGAAATCTACTAAAAGTGTAAGATGAAGGATTGTGTAGTCAGATATGAAATATATTGAGAAATTTAGAATCTCTTTTCTTAAGCTGTGCCAAAAACATGTCCCTAATGATCCCTTTACCTTTTCTAATTTTCCCTTATCCCCCGTCAATACCATGTATTATAATTTCTGTCTTTAAAATTCTTTGTTAAATGAGTAAATGAACTTCATCAAGACTCTAATCTATTAAGCCTGCCACTTTGTCATTATCTGTCAACCTCTTCCCTCCTTATGCAGGATTTTCAGTGGTTTGCCATTGTAATCACTTCCTCAACTTGCTTGCCCTAGCCTGGCAAGTCCTTGACCCTGGATAAATTCAGTCATTTGCCTGCTCTGAATTTGCACCTGAGCAACTAAATGTTGCTAGAAGAAATCACACAATCTCGGTGACAGGTTATACTTAAACTCATAATCACAGACCTCAAACAGGTACTAAATGCTGCTTGTTTGAAATCTACAACTCTATCAAGCTTGCTTTCCAGGACAACTATTTTCTCTCTTCAGGACGTTCATCATTCTCCTCTGCTCTCTGCCCTGATGATCTTGCCCCCATACTTAATTGAGAAGGGTATCATCAGAAGTGGGCTCACCCCACTTCCAACTAACAAATTCATCAGGTGATCTCCATCAACATTTTCTCCTCTTCTTTCCTCCTGTTATAGTGGATGAATTGCTTCTGTCCCTCTCAAAGGCCAAACTTTCCATTTGTGCTCTATATCTCATTTTTTCCCCCAACCCCTTTCAAAGACTTTATATTTTTGTTTATTGCATCTCTCTCCTGCATCAGCAATCTCTATAGATTATCCTCAGGCACTTAAACTCCAGTAACTCCCATCTTAAACGGTTCCATCCCACCATGCCACTGAAACTGCTCTTATAAAAGATCAATGCATTCCAAGTTGTAAAAATAAACAAATTTATTCCTTGTTTATTTTATTACTCCTTGCTCCTCATTTTATTAAACTTCTTAGAAGCAAACTTCGTCAGAACTAAAGTCTTGATTTCTACACCTCCCCCACTCTCAAAAACTGACCCCCCCAAATTTTCCCCACATCAGTAGATAGATTCTATACCTGGATACCAATACCAGAAAGCTTGTTCTCTCAGCTCTATGTTCAAGATATGTCTTGAACCCCTTTACATCATTTCCCCTTCACTACTACCACATTAGTCCAATGCCATCACCTTCTTTACCTGGAAAGAAAGAACATCCAACTATTCTTCTAGTTTCACTTCTTGATTCTCTCTTCTCCACACATGAGCTAGAGGAATCTTCTTTAAAAATCCACATCTGCACTAATTGTTTCTATAAAAATCTTAAAACCGTCCAATGTCTTCCCATTTTACTTAGGTAAAAATCCAAACTTCTTGTCTCACCAAAATGCCCTCCACTCATACTAGGCTCTAGTCACACTGGAATCCTTTTGTACCTTGAATATGCCAAACTCTTTCCTGTTTTAGGACTTTTCACTTAGAACAGAATCCGAACTCTACTGCTAACTTTGGTGAGGAAGCCATGGATCCCCCTATCTTTACATTCTCATCTTGCCTAACTTTCCCCCTTACTCACTGCTTTCCAGTCACAGTGCTCTTTTTCTAGTTCCACCAACATCCCATGATCTTCCTTGCTTCAAGACTTTCATATAGGCTTTCCCATTACCTGGTATGTGGCCCCTCCCCCAATGCCCTTCTCATCCTGTGTCTCAGTATCAATGCTACCTACTCAGCAAAACCTTCTCTGTTCATTCTAATTAAAGCAGACTCTCCTTTATTATTCTCTCACAGCACTCTTCATAACCCCCTTTTTTAACTTAATGGATACATAATAGTTGTACATATTATATTTTTTGGAGTACATGTGATATTTTGATACAAGCATACAATGTGTAATGGTTGAATATGGTTGAATATGGGTAATTAAGATATTCATCACCTCAAACATTTATCATTTCTTTGTGTTGAGAACATTGCAAATCTTGTCCTCTAGCCTTTTTGAAATATATAATAAATTATTGTTAATGATAGTCATCCTATTGTGCTATCAGACACTAGAACTTATTCCTTCTATCTAACTGTATTTTTGTGTCCATTAACCAACCCCTCTTTGTGACCCCTCTCCCTGCGACCCTTTCCAGCCTCTGGTAACCACTATTTATAGCCCTTTGTAAGTACATATTTACTTATATATTTGCTGGCTCTGCCATTAGACTATGAATTACATCAGGGTCAGAGGCACTATCTATTTTGTTTGCCGCTATAATATATCCAATATCTAATACACCATACGTGGCATAAAGTAGCAACTCAATAAGTATCTTTGAAAGGAATGAGTGAACAAACACCCATCATTTCCTTTTGACATTCCTAGTATCCTATGAGATACGGAAGATATTATTATTCCATAGAGGGAGTCAATGGTTTGCTCAAAGTCACATAGTAAGTAGTAGAACCAAAGTCTTCTTACTCCATACCCAATGTTCTTGTATTATACTACCTCAGCGAACAGGGAGTGTTCTTTGTTGTATGAACACAAATAGTATAATAAATCATTAAGCCACATTTCCCATAAAGATATGGCAGCCACAGTTCCAACTCTTTGGTTTAAAGAATTTCCTTGAGATAAGTACTACCTCTTTCCCTACCCTCAAAAAAAAGACTGTATTGGCCGGGTACGGTGGCTCATGCCTGTAATCCCAGCACTTTGGGAGGCCAAGATAGGCAGATCACCTGAGGTCAGGAGTTCAAGACCAGCCTGGCTAACATAGTGAAACCCCATCTCTACTAAAAATACAAAAAGTGGCCAGCCTTGGTGGGGCATGTCTGTAATCCCAGCTACTCCAGAGACTGAGACAGGAGAATTGCTTGAACCTGGGAGGCAGAGGTTGCAGTGAGCTGAGATCATGCCACTGCACTTCAGCCTGGGTGACAGTGAGACTCTGTCTCAAAAACAAACAAACAAAAAAGACTGTATTTCACATACTACAAGGGCACAAAGGAAACAGGTTTGAGTATTCACTTTGCTTATTTTATAGCATTTAATATTATTCTACATGGAAGCTTGCTATAAGCCAAATAAAGTAAAGAAATAATAGCCCTACCTTACACATTTGTCAGTCAATAGGTTCCCAGTATCTAATCCCCAGATAGCCACCACAATTGCACTGTTTACACAAATTAATAGAGTTACCATTCTCCTATTGATACCAACAACTGGACTAAATAGATCAACCTGTCATTTAGATGCTTCACATTTATATGCACACATAATTCACTGAAACCATTTCAGGAACTACCTAACATGCATTAGCTAACATTCTATTTCATAAGAATCTAAAAATATGGGAGGGGCCAAGATGGCCGATTAGAAGCAGCTTCAGTCTGCAGCACTCATGGAGAGGAATGAAAGGGGTGAGTGAATTCAGCACCTTCAACTGAAACATCCAGGTTCTCCCATTGGGACTGACTAGGCAAACAACTCGACCTACAGAGAATGAAGAAAAGTAGAGAGGGATGACGGCCCACCCTGGAGTGACATGCAGCCAAAGGAACCCTCCACCCCCAGCCAAGGGAAGCCGTGAGTGATTGTATGACCCTGCCCAGGAAACCATGCTTCTCCCACGGATCTATACAATCCATGGATCAGGAGATCACCTTGTGACTCCACACCACCAGGACCTTGGGTCCAATACACAGAGCTGTGTGGAGTCTCGGCAGAGCAGCCACTCAGGCACACACAGAAACCCAGGAGTTTTATAATGCATACTCCAACCTCAGGATCACTGGCAAGTCCATCCATACATGTCCCTAGGAAGCGGGGTGATTCCAGGGAGCCAAGCAGTTCTGTGGGCCCCACTTCCACAGCATCTCACACGTTAAGATGCACTGGCTTGGAATTCAAGCTGCCAAAGGCGACAGGCTGGAGTCTGCCTGAGACAGGACTGAACTCCTGTGGGGAGGGGCGGCCACCATCTCTGCTGATCCGTAGACTCAGCCATTCCAACCTGCCAACTTTGGAGAATACAGACGGCCTGGATGGGGAAGGGTTTCCCACAGCGCAGCACAGCTGCCTTGCCAGATCAGTGCCAGACTGCTTCTTTAAGTGGGACCCTGATCCATTCCTCCTCACTGGGCAGGATCTCCCTGTGGGGCTGTGGGGGCTTCAGCCACTGCAGCCAGGGTTCTACGGATAGAGCTCTGATCTCTCCCTGGGATGGAGCTCCTAGGGGAAGGGGTGGCCCCCATCTCTGAGGTTTGGTTGACTCAGACACTCCAGCCTGCTGGCTGTGAAGAATACAGGTGGTCTGGACAAGGAAGGGCCCCCTTGAAATACAGCACACCTGCTCTACCAAAAAGCAGCCAGACTGCTTCTTTGGATGGGTCTCTGATCCCATTCTTCCTGACTAAGACCTCACAATGGGGGTCTCTAGCTCCTTCCTACAGGTACGTGTGGGCTGGCAACAGGTCAGTACCCCCCTGGGACAGAGCTTCCAGAGGAAGGAGCTGGCTGTCATCTTTGCTGTTTCATGGCCTTCATTGGTGATAACTGCAGGTACTGGAGAAACCAAGGCAACTGGAGTCTGGAGTGGACCACCAGCAAACCACAGCAGTCCTACGGTACAGTGGCCTGACTGTTAAAAGAAAACAAACAGAAAACAACAACATCAACAAAAAAACCCACAAAAACCTAATTCAAAGGTCAGTAACCTCAAAGATCAAAGGTAGATAAGCCCACAAAGATGAGAAAGAATCAATGCAAAAATGCTGAAAACTCTAAAAGCCAGAGTGCCTCTTCTCCAAATGACTGCAACACCTCTCCAGCAAAGGCACAGAACTGGGCTGAGGGTGAGATGGCTGAATAGACGGTAGTGGGCTTCAAAAGGTGGATAATAGGCCGGGCGTGGTGACTCATGCCTGTAATACCAGCACCTTGGGAGGCCAAGGCGGGCAGATCACAAGGTCAGGAGATCGAGCCCATCCTGGCTAACAGGGTGAGACCCTATCTCTACTAAAAATACAAAAAAATTACCCGGGCGTGGTGGCGGGTGCCTGTAGTCCCAGCTACTCAGGAGGCTGAGGCAGGAGAATGGTGTGAACCTGGGAGGTGGAGCTCGCAATGAGCCAAGATTGCGCCACTGCACTCCAGCTTGGGCGACAAAGTGAGACTCCATCTCAAAAGAAAAAAAAAAAGATGGATAATAATAAACTTTGCTGAGCTAAAGGAGCATGTTGTAACCCAATGCAAAGAAGCAAAGAATCATGATAAAATAATACAGGATCTGATAGCCAGAAGAGCCAGTTTCGAGAGGAACACAGGCAACCTGATGGAGCTGAAAAACACAACACGAGAACTTCACAATGCAATCACAAGTAGCAATAGCAGAATATACCCAGAGGAGGAAAAAATCTCAGCACATCAAGACTATCTTTCTGAAATAAGACAGGCAGACAAGAATAGACAAAAAAAGAAAAGGAATGAACAAAACCTCCATGAAATATGGGATTATGTAAGAGACTGAACCTACGACTGACTGGGGAACCTAAAAGAGATAGGGAGAATAGAACAAACCTGGAAAACATAGTTTAGGAAATCATCCAGGAGAATGTTTCCAACCTAGCAAGACAGGCCAACATTCAAATTCAGGAAAAGGAGAAAACCCCAGTAAGATACTCCATGAGAAGATCAACCACAAGACACATAATCATCAGATTCTCCAAGGTTGAAATAGAAGAAAAAATGTTAAGGGCAACCATAGAGAAAGGTCAGGTCACTGACAAAGTGAAAACCATCAGACTAATAGCAGACCTCTCAGCAGAAACCCTACAAGCCAGAAGAGATTGGGGGACAATATTTAACATACTTAAAGAAAAGAAATTCCAACCCAGAAAATTATATCTGGCCAAGCTAAGCTTCATAAGTGAAGGAGAAATAAGATCCTTTTCAGACAAGAAAAAGCTGGAATTCATTACCAACAGGCCTGCCTTGCAAAAGCTCCTGAAGGAAGCACTAAATATGGAAAAGAAAAACTGCTACTGGCCACTACAAAACACACTGAAGTACACAAACCAGTGACACTATGAAGCAACCACATAAACAAGTCTACAAAATAACCAGCTATCATCAAGATGACAGGATCAAACTCACATATAACTAACAAACTCACACATGTTAACCTTAAATGTCAATGGGCTAAATGTCCCCAATTAAAAAACACACAGAATGGCAAGCTGGATAAAGAGCCAAGACCCATCGGCACTGCTGCCTTCAAGAGACCCACCTCATGTGCAAAGACACACATAGGCTCAAAATAAAGGGATGAAGGAAAATTTACCAAGTAAATGGAAAACAGAAAAAAGCAGAGGTTGCAATCCTATTTTCTGACAAAACAGACTTTAAACCAACAAAGACCGAAAAAGACAAAAAAGGGCATGCACAATGGTAAAGGGTTCAATTCAACAAGAAGAGCTAACTATCCTAAATATATATACACCCAATATAGGAGCACCCAGATTCATACAGCAAGTTCTTAGAGACCTACAAAGAGACTTAGACTCTCAAACAATAATAGTGGGAGACTTTAACACTCCCTGGCAATATTAGACAGATTATCAAGACAGAAAATTAACAAAGATATTTAGGACCTGAACTCAGCTCTAGATCAAGTGGACCTGATATCTACAGAACTCTCCACCTCAAAACAACATAATACATTCTTCTTATCATCACATGGCAGTTACTCTAAAATTGATCATATAATTGGCAGTAAAACACTCCTCAACAAATACAAAAGAACGGAAATCATAACAGTCTCTCAGACCACAGCACAATCAAATTAGTACTCAAGGTTAAGAAATTCACTCAAAACCACACAACTGCATGTAAATTGAACGACATGCTCCTGAAAGACTCTTGAGTAAATAATGAAATTAAGGCAGAAATCAAGAAGTTCTTTAAAACTAATGAGAACAAAGAGACAACGTACCAGAATCTCTGTGATGCAGCTAAAGCAGTGGTACGAGGGAAATTTATACCACTAAATAAATGCCCACATCAGAAATCTAGAAAGATCTCAAGTTAGCAACCTAACATCTCAACTAAAAGAACTAGAGAACTAAGAGCAACCAAATTTCAAAGCTAGCAGAAAACAAGAAATAACAAAGATCAGAGCTGCACTGAAGGAGATAGAGACATGAAAAACCCTTGAAACACTCAACAAATCCAGGAGCTGGTTTTTTGAAAAAAATAATAAAATGATAGACCGCTAACTAGACTAATAAAGAATAAAAGTGAGAAGAATCAAACACAATCAGAAATAAGGGGGATATCACCACTGACCCCACAGAAATACAAACAACCATCAAAGAATACTATAAACACCTCTATGAACATAAAGTAGAAAATCTAGAAAAAAATGGATAAATTTCTGGTCACATACACCCTCCCAAGACTGAACCAGGAAGAAACTGAATCCCTGAATAGAACAATAATGCGTTCTGAAACTGAGACTGTAACAAATAGCCTACCAACCAAAAACAGCTCAGGACCACACAGGTTCCCAAACGAATTCTACCAGAGTTACAAAGAAGAGCTGGTACTATTTCTACTGAAACTATTCCAAACAATTGAAAAGGAGGACTCCTCCTGAACTCATTTTATGAGGTCAGCATCATCCTGATACCAAATCCCACCAGAGATACAACAACAACAACAACAACAAAAACGTTAGGCCAATATCCTTGGTGAACATCAGTGCAAAAATCCTCAATAAAATACAGCAGCACATCAAAAAGTTCATACACCATGATCAAGTCAGCTTCATCCCCAGGTTGCAAGGTTGGTTCAACATACACAAATCAATAAACGTGACTCATCACATATACAGAACTAAAGACAAAAACCACATGATTATCTCAATAGATGCAGAAAAGGCCTTCGATAAAATTCAACATCCCTTCACGTTAAAATCTCTCAATAAACCAGATATTGAAGAAACATACCTCAAAATAATAACAGCCATTTATGACAAACCCACAGCCAACAGCATACTGAATGAGCAAAAGCTGAAGCATTCCCCTTGAAAACTGGCACAAGACAAGGATACCCTCTCTTACCATTCCTATTCAACATAGTATTGGAAGTTCTGGCCAGGACAATCAGGCAAGAGAAGGAAATAAAGAGTATTCAAATAGGAAGAGAGGAAGTCAAATTATTTTTGTTTGCAGATGACATGATCCTATACCTAGAAAACCCCATCATCTCAGCCCAAAAGCTCCTTAAGCTGATAAACAACTTCAGCAAAGTCTCAAGATACAAAATCAATGTGTAAAAATCGCTAGCATTGCTATACACCAACAACAGGCAAGCATAGAGCCAAATCATGAATTAATTCCCATTCACAATTGCTACAAAATGAATAAGACACCTAGGAATACCGCTAACAAGGGAAGTGAAGGACCTCTTCAAGAAGAACTATAGACCACTGCTCAAGGAAATCAGAGAGGACACAAAGAAATGCAGAAACGTTCCAAGCTCATGGATAGGAAGAATCAATATCTTGAAAATGGCCATACTGCACAAAGTAACTTATAGATTCAACACTACTCTCATTAAACTACTATTGACATTCTTCATAAAATTAGAAAAAAACCATTTTAAAATTTATATAGAACCAAAAAAGAGCCAAATAGCCAAGACAATCCTAAGCAAAAAGAACAAAGCTGGAGGCCTCATGCTATCCAACTTCAAACTATACTACAAGGTTAAAGAAACAGCATGGTACCAGTACAAGAACAGACACAGAGACCAGTGGAACAGAATAGAGAACTCAGAAATAAGACTGCACACCTACAACCATCTGATTTTCAACAAACCAGACAAAAACAAGCAGTGGTTTCGGAAAAGGATTCCCTATTTAATAAACGGTGTTGGGAGAACTGGCTAGCCATATGCAGAAAATTGAAATTGGACACCTTCCATACACCACATACAAAAAATAACTCAGGATGGATTAAAGACTTAAATGTAAAACCCAAAACTATAAAAACCCTAAAAGAAAATCTGGGCAATACCATTCAGAACATAGACATGGGCAAAGATTTCATGATGAAAATGCCAAAAGCAATTGCAACAAAAGCAAAAATTGACAAATGGTATCTAATTAAACTAAAGAGCTTCGGCACAGCAAAAGAAAGGATCAACAGAGTGAACAGACAACCTATGGAATGGGATAAAATTTTTGCAAGCTATCCATCTGACAAAGGTCTAATATCCAGAGTCTACAAGGGAATTAAACAAATTTACAAGAAAAAAAATAAACAAACAACTCTCGTTAGAGTTGTCAGAGCATCAGGAAGAATAGCTAATGGATGCTGGGCTTAATACCTAGGTGATGGGATGATCTGTGCAGCAAACCACCATGGCATACATTTACCCATGTAACAAATCTGCACATCCTGCACATGTACCCCTGAATTTAAAATAAAAGTTGAAGAAAAGAAAAAAAAAAGAGATCTAAGTAAAAAGAATCTAAAAATATAACTAGGTCTTTTTTTGCCACATACGTTTTGATGTATTTTATACATAAAATTAATAGTTATTATTTATTGAGGGCCTGCTATATGCTAGGCACTGTTCTAGTCACAGGGAATACAGTGGTAAAGAAGAAATAGTCTTTGCTCTCATTGGGCTTACATTACATTCCTTGGCTCCCTTAGGTTATTGACTAGGTTTAGATTTTCCTCAAGAACATTTTTACTAAGGTCGAAAATAGGAGAAGAAGAAACAACATTTATTTAGCATATCTTCAATAATGTCTAGCTTCCACTCATCTCTTGTAGTATTTTCCTCAAAATCTTTTTTTTTTTTTTAGTTTATGTTTTCTTTTCTTTTTTTTTTTTTTGAACTTTTTTTTTAAATTTATTTATTATTATTATACTTTAAGTTGTAGGGTACATGTGCATAACGTGCAGGTTTTTCACTGCCCACTGCCATCTTTCAAGTTCAGTTAAGAGGCTTTGAAATCAGGGTTAGATTCCAGTCCTGGCTATGTAGCTTACTGGCTTACTGGCTTTGTGACCACAGGCAAGTTAACCTCTCTGAACTTCAGTTCTGCTTTGTTTTGTTTTGTTTTCTGTGAGGTCTTTACATTGAAGCTAGCTATATTTCAAAACTTGAATTAAATCAAGTTCCTGCCTTAGAACTAAAGCAGTGTTGAAAGGAATAAATGAGGCAAGATTTATACAGTGTATATCATAGCACAAAGAAAATATTCAATAAATGATATAATAATAATTCAAAGCTTTCTAGTCTGGGTTTATCTTCTATATTATACCAATTTTGACAATATAAATGCTTTGTCATTTTTATAAGTCATTTTCAATTCTCTTTGGCTCTTTATAAGAATAAAACATATAAATACAGTATGTTATGTGTGTATATTGCCATTTGCCAACTTTTCTTGGTTCTTTTTAAGAGAGTTGGCAAATAGCAATATACACATATAACATATAGTATTTCAGTTTATCAAGTATTTTTATATATGTGACTTTATTAATGTGGTCTTCACAATAATACTGAAATGTAATCATTTACATATTATTTTATTCACTTTACTCATGAAAGAACAACTAGGTTAAGTTTTAAGTCACACAGCTGATAAATAATAAAAGCAGTAATCAAACCCAGGCCTTTCAGCCTCTAAAGCTAAAATTTTGCACTATAGGGCATTGCCTCCCCACTCATTTTCAGTCTGTGACACACCTATACTCCTCCTCCTCCTCTTCCTCCTCCTTCTCCTCCTCCTTCTCCAACTACTACTACTATTATTTCTGGCAGTAAAAATAACAACAGTAATCAACAATAACAAACATAGCAGCTAACACTTATTGAACGCTTTCTGTAAGCCAGGAACTTTTCTAAATACTTCACAGGTATTTTATTCTCATAACCACCCTATGAATTAGACAGCTTGTTATTTTTTCCACTTTTCACATCAAGTGTGAGCCTCAGTTTCCCTATGTAGTTTGTTCAAGGTCACAAAGCTACTGTGAGAACAACAATTCAAAGCTATGCAGTTTAGCTCTATAATCCGAGCTCATCTTCTCCTAGTCCAAATGGAATGTACCCATGAGAGTCCTAGCATAATTCTTGCTGCACCATTATATATATACATGCATACATCCAAGCAACAGCCTGTCCTTCCATAAACTTGGCACCAATAGTGTAATACTCCTCCATATAAAGTTATGACAAAGGGAGTGACTTTGATGAACCAACTGCATTTTTATTACATTGCAAACAACAGTATGAGTTTATAAAAATGACTGGCATGGCTTAGAAGCAGAGTGCAATACACTAGTCTAATACTTAGCACAAGAATTACATTATTTTTGTTAGAAACCTTTAAAGGCATTTTCCTCAATGTGCTTGTCCATTTTACTGACTTGGGTGTTTCCCACTATTTTCATGTGTGTATGTATATACACAAATTATATATATGTGTGTATATATATATATACACACACACACACACACACCCTCACATCTCTCCCAACCACTCACCCCACCACATATCTTGCCAAATGTAACAAAGTACAAATAGTATAATTGCTATTGCATTTTATAATTGCCACTGCAAATTATAAAAATGCATAGGTATATAATTTAGAAAATTTTACATTTCTCAGAAAAACGGTTTGCTAGCAGCTTTGGAACCTCCAATCTGCCAGTTAAAACAACAGAACAGGACATGGTGATAATGTAAATGCTTAGCAGTTATGTATCAGGAAAAAAAACCAACAAATAAAAACATTACATGAGCCCAAAATTTTTATTAACTGTTCTCACGGTTACCAGAAGGGCTAGAATTTATAAGGAAACTAAATAAAATCCATGTTGTTTCAGGTCCCAGGCTTTGGAGTCAAGATAAATTTGGGTTTAAATCCCAGTTCTGCTACTTACAATCTGTTATTTAATCTCTCAGAGGCTGTTTTCTCATCTGTAAAATGGGGATAATATCTACTTTGCAGGGAAATTGTGAAGACAAATTAGAATGTACGTAAATCTCTAAGTCCAATGGTTGACACTTTGGCCCATGGTAGATCCTCAAAAATCCAAACACCCTAATTCTCCTGCCAGGCCTGGTGTTAGTACATCATGGTGACACATATTTTTTCCTTTCAGACTTCAAGAGCTGCCTATCAAATGCCTAAATATCTGCTCTCCTTACCCCACTTCACTCTAAACCCTCATTTTCTTCTTTGGCATCTCAGCAGCAGTGTTCATCCAGCCTTTGTCTCTGGAGTGCCAGAAACAAGGGAGCCAGTCTCAACAACTTATGAGAGGGGAAGATGGTTGTGCTGCGTTCTTGTGTGCCCCTCCAATTGAGGGCCACTCAATTCAAGGTAACTCCACACCCATACCAAACTGTCCTTTGAATCTGAAGAGAGATCCACTTTGAATAGTACCATTTTAAGATTTACCATTTAATTTATTCTTCGGAGTTCTACAATTAATAGAAAAATAAGTAAAATAACTAACGTTTCTCACACACTATGTGCCAGTAAGTGTGCTGAACATTTTACATATATTATTTCATTTAATTCTTACAACAGGCTTCTGAGATTATTGCTCATTCAACACAAATATTATTATTTATAATCAAATATTGATTAATTAGGAATATAACAGTAAACAAAAGACACAAAAATGTCAGCCCTCATGAAGCTTACTTTCTATCATGGGAGTTATCACGAGAGAGGTTAAGTAACCCACAGATTGTCACCCAATAAGTAACAAAGCCAAGAATCAAAAGCAGGTCTGTGAACAAAATAAAAAGACCAGAAATAAATCCTCACATATATAATCAATTGATCGTCAACAAGGGTGCCAAGACCATTCAGTGGGGAAAGGCCAGTCTTCTCAACAAATGGCATTAGGAAAACTGGATATCTACATATAAAAGAGTGAAATTGGACCCTTACCTTACACCATATACAAAAATTAACTCAAAACAGTTCAAAGACCTAAACAAAAGACCTAAAACTATAAAATTCTTAGAAGAAAATATAGGAGAAAAGTTTCATGAAATTGGAAATTTCAAGATTTCTTGATATGATACCAAAAGCACGCACACAAAAAATAGATAAATTGGACTACATTAATATTTAAAATTTTGTGCATCAAAAGATATTAACAACAAAGTAAAAAGGCAACCCACAAAATGGGAGAAAATATTTGCAAATCACATATATGGATAAGAGGTTAATATCTAGAATATATTAAAAAAAAACTCTTACAACTCAACAACAACAAAAATAACCTGATTAAAAAATGGATAAAGGACTTTAATGGACATTTCTCCAAAGATATGCAAATAACCAATAAGCATATGGAAAGATGCTCAATATCATTAGTTTTTAGGGAAATGGAAATCAAAACAATAATTAAATACCACTTTACATACAATAAGATGGGTATAATCAAAAAGATAGTAACAAGTGTTGATAAGGATGTGGAAAAATTTGGAACCCTCATACACCTCTGGTAAAAATGCGAAAATTATTCAAAAATTATGGTAGACAGTTTGGTGATTCCTCAGTAAGTTAAAGGTAGAATTGCCATACAACTCAGCAATCCTACTCCTCAGTATGTACCCTAAATGAATTGAAAACAGGTGTTCAAATGAAAATGTGTACACCCATGTTCATAGCAGCATTACTCACAATACCCCAAGGTGGAAGCAACCCAAGTGTCCATCCACAGATAAATGGGATAAACAAAATGTGGTATATACATACAATGAAGTATCATTCAGCCATCATAGGAATAAAATTCTGATACATGTGACAACATAAGTGAACCTTGGCTAATCTGAGTAAGCCAGTCATGAAAGGACAAATAGTGTATGACTCCACTTACATGAGGTATTTAGAGTAGCCAAATTCACAGAAAAAAGTTAGATTAATGGTTGATAGGGACTGGGGGGAGGGGAGAGTAGTGAGTTGTTTAATGGGTAGAAAGAGTTTCCAATTGGAAGGATAAAAACATTCTGGAAATAGATAGTGGCAATCATTGCACAACATTGTGAATGTACTTAATGCTATTGAACTGTACACCTAAAAATGATTAAAATGATAATTTTACATTACATATATTTTACCACGATAAAGAAATAAACAACAATAAAGCAGGTCTGTGACTATATAGCTTATGATCTTACCTACATAATAGGCTTACAGTACAGAGACTAGAAGTTACTGCTCAGACTAACCCAGAGAAAGTTCTGTTCAACACATTCATGCTTCTGTAGAATTGGGGTGAAGCCATAAAAAGCATTCAGAGCTCTTGGCATCATCACAATGCTATTTGAGAAAATCATTTGCAGTTATCAAGCCCTAAATGCATTACTGAAGACCAATTTTAAATGAGCAAGGCTAAATAAAAACCCTTACTACAAATGGCAAAATGGCTAACTGGACTGTAAATGATTATTAGGAAGTTCTTTTTAAAACAGCTCCCTCAAACTGGGGTTAAAAACTGTTACATGAGTTTTCCCAACCTAGCCAACATTCAAATTCCAAGTACTGAACTATTCATGAACTTCTCTTGCTTGTATGTCATGGACCCATTACTTGGAAATACTGGCTGCCTCTAGTACAACATGATTGTTTATTTCTTTTCTTGTTTTTTGTATAATTCATTGGCAAAGTGTCAACATTATGGGGGTGGGCAACAACAGTATTTCTTAAGAAAGAGAATGTAAAAGAGGCTTTCCAGGTAGTTTGGGGATTTGTATTGATCTTTGCAAGGAGTAGGAGAGCCTAAAGTATTAAGACAATGGAAACATTTTTTAAGTGAAATACTGTATGATAGCTGTAGCCCTCATATAATCGGCAAACATCTAATATTGGAAACGTGATAGAATTCAAGTACCCATGAGAAGGTTCTCTAGGCATTTACACTATTGGCAACCTTTTTTCATTGCCTCCACCACCACCACCAAATAACCATGAATTTCCTGCTAAGACTAACCAAGCATATCCCCCTTTGCTTGCTCATTGTCTCTTTAGTAAAGCACAATAATGATTAGAACACCAGTAGTAGTAGTAGTAGTAGTAAACATTTAGTGTTTAGTAGTAGTAGTAGTAGTAGTAGTAAACATTTAGTGAGGACTTACTATATGCCAAGCACCATGCTATAAGTTAAGTTTCATATCCATTGCCTCTTCGAGTCTCATAACAACTTTATCAAGTCAACATCTTATTATCTTTATTATAGATGAAGAAATGGAGAAGACTAGTGGGAGACTTGTAGTAAATGGCAGGGTTGGGATTCAAATCCTGACTTCAGGCTACGAAGTCCATGTATCTAACTGCCATGTAGAGTACCACTCCACAATCCTCCACTTAGAATGCAAAATTGCTTTACAATAGTATGTTCTGTCCTCAGTCTGCAGATTTTATATCCACAAGTCAGTTACAGAACCCAGTCTCATTAATTAAACAGCCTGAGGCAGCATTAACTCATCTATCTGACACAAGTCTTTCCCAAGGGAGCTGGTTCATTCCATTAGCCCAGATTCCAGGAACAATTTCAGAGTCCTCCTTTGCTCTCTAATTCCTTCTTTTCTTTGACTCCACACCAGATAACATGCTCAGTTATCTGAGGAATGAAACCTCCCATTTGTTAATAAAAGGCAATGAGAAAACACAGATCTATATGTAGGTTTGCAGCACAGTCATTTCCTAATATATCCTTCTCTATATTGAAGTATACCTATGGACTACTTGGCATACATAACTTTTGCACTTTTATATTTCTTCCCATCCCCATTGAATATTCTTCTTAGTGAGATTATTAGGGGCTCCTGAGTGACGATTTATCATGAATGCTTTAAAATTCACTTGCTTGAAGGCAGAGGGCCTGGATAAGACGTCTCTTGAAATTCTTTTCAGCTCTACTATTGTGTGATTTCCCAGGGCAATGCTAAAAAAATTGCTGGTTGAAAATTTTGCTTGTCCTGCCCTTCCAATCCTCGTCCCACTTATGACAATGCCACAACCTTGCAACACCCCACTGGAGCATGATAGAGAAAGTGAGGTGGGATGTCTGACAGACAGAACACAATTAATCTTGTTTTGTTCACTTCACATAAGTTCAGGTCCCAAGAAAAACATAATCCTCTCAATAAATAGAAAGCTGTGATAACAAAAAGTTACAGTAGCAAGAAGAAATAGTTTCCTTGAACATATTCGGCCTAGGGATTCATAATAAAGTATCACATTCTAATTCCTTCCTTCAAAAGCTTGAACACCAAAAAAAAAAAAAAAAAACCACGAACCAGTTTGAGCACCTATGGTGTGCGTGACATTGTTCTAGGTATTGAGGACATAGTCATATAAGAAAGGGTTTAGTAGAGAAGGACTTCGGTTTACTAGAGAAGGCAGACAAGTTAAATAACATGCACAGATGTATTAGGCCATTTTTGCACTGCTATTACTATAAAGGAATACCTGAGACTGTGAGACTGGGTGATTTATTAAGAACAAGAGGCTTAATTGGCTCACAGTTCTACTGGCTGCACAAGCATGGTACCTACATCTGTTTGGTTTCTGGGAAGGGCCTCAGGAAGCTTAAAATCATGCTGGAAGGTGGAGTGGGAGTAGGCACATCACATGGTGAGAAAGGGAGCAAGGAAGAGGGGAAGAGGTGTCACACACTTTTAAATAACCAGACCTCATGAGAACTCACTATCTCAATGACAACATCAAGCCATTCATGAGGGATCTGCCCCCATGACTCAAACACCTTCCACCAGGCCCCATCTCCAACATTGGGGATTATGTTTTAACATGAGATTTGGAGGGGAAAAACATCAGAACTATATCAGTAGAGTACAGTGTCTTACAGTTAAGTGCAGTGACAGGAGTAAGCATAGAATTTTATAGGAACTCCAAAGAGCATACATTTCAGACTTGGCAAAGAATAGTCAAGGAAAGTTTTTTGGAGTAGGTGACACTCAAGTTGAAAAAAAAAGTAGAAGTTAAACTAAACTGGGTTGGTAGTGGCCTCTGAGGTAGTAAGTATTGAAATGAGAGGAGAAATCGAAGAAACACTAAAGAGGTAGAATCTATAAGATTTGGTGTTAGCAAGATCAGGAGTTCGACTCCAGCCTAGCCAACATGGTGAAACCCCGTCTTTACTAAAAATACAAAAATTAGCTGGGCAAGGTGGCAGGCACCTGTAATCCCAGCTACTCAGGAGGCTGAGGCAGGAGAATCGCTTGAAATCAGAAGGCGGAGGTTGCAGTGAGCCGAGATCACGCCAGTGTACTCCAGCCTGGGCAAAAGAGTGAAACTCTGCATCAAAAAAAAAAAAAAAAAAAAGATATGGTGTTAGAATGTGAGTGGGAAGGAAGTGAGAAGGAGTAATCTAGAACAATTCCCACTTCTGGCTTAGATAAGTAAATGAATGGTAGTACTACTCACTGAGATGAACAGGAAAGGAGAGGCAGGTTTGGGGTAGGAAGGTGATAAATGCAGTTTAGGATAAATTGATTTCAAGTTGCCTACGCTATACTCAAAAGATTTCCAATAGAAATACTACTGGAGCCCAGTGGGTATGAGGCATAGGAAAGAGGTCTGAACTGTATATACTGTAGATCTTGGCTTCAAAATCATTCCTACATAGATGACAGTTAAAAGCCATGAATTTTAAAGAGGTCACGCTGGGAGAATATATAAACTAACAAGAGTAAAGAAGCCAAGGGTGTAGATCTAGGAAAGAGTGTCATGTGTCACTTAAGATCGGGGATACGTTCTGAGAAATATATCATTTGGTTATTTTGTCATTGCATGAACATCATAGAGTGTATTTACACAAACCTGGATGGTATAGCCTACTACACAGGTATGGCCCATTGCTCCTAGGCTACAAACCTGTATAACATGTTACTATACTGAACACTGTACATAATACTCATAAAGTCATAGATAATTGTAACATAATGGTAAGTATTTGTATATCTAAACATATGCAAACATAGAAAAGGTAATGCATTGTACTACAATGTTGCAACAGCTATGAGACATCATTAGACAATAAAAATTGTTCACCTCCATTATAATCTTATGGGACCACCCTCATTGTACATGTACTTCATCATTGACAGAAACATCATTATGTGGCACATGACTGTAACAACATTTAAGAGATACATAGGAAAGAACCTTCTAAAAGAACTTGAGAAGGAATAGTCAGAGAAGTAGGAAAAAAAAATAAGAAAGCCTATTGCCATGGAAACCAAAAGAGGAGAGGGTTCAAAAAATAAGGAGGCCGGGCATGGTAGCTCATGTCTGTAATCCCAGCACTCTGGGAGGCCAAGGTGGGCAGATCACTTGAGGTCAGGAGTTCATGACCAGCCTGGCCAACATGGGGAAACTCCATCTCTACTAAAAAAGAAAAATACAAAAATTATCCGGGCATGGTGGCACAAGCCTGTAATCTCAGCTACTTGGGGGGCTGATGGGGAAGGATCCGCTTAAGCCCAGGAGATGGAGGTTGCAGTGAGCCAAGATCATGCCACTGCACTCCTGCCTGGGCAACAGAATGAGACACTGTCTCAAAATAAAATAAAAATAAAGAACTACAACACATAGAATGGGAGAAAATATTTGCAAATTTTATCTCTACTAAGGGTTTAGTATGCAGAATACATTAAGAACTCTTGCAATCCAAAAATTAAAAGGCATATGATGCAATTTAGAAATGGACAAAGGATTTGGATAGACATTTCTTCAAAGAGGATATACAAATGGCCAATATGTATATGAAAAAATGCTCAATATCATTAGTCTTTAGGGAAATGCAAATCAAAACAATTAGATAACACCTTATGCTCAGTAAGATGGCTACAATAAAAAAGATCATAACAAGGGTTGGCAGGGATGTGGAGAAACTGGAACCCTTATACACTGCTGGTGACAATGTAATATGGTTCAACAATTGTGAAAAATAGCTTGGTGGTTCCTCAATACATTAAACATAGAATTAACATAGGACCCAGCAATTCCACCACTAAGTATATACCCCAAATGAATGGAAAACAGATGTTTAAACAAAAACCTATATGCCTCCATGTTCATAGCAGCATTATTCATAATACTCCAAGGTGGAAACAACTCAAATGTTCATCAATAGACAAAATATATAAACAAAATGTGGTATATCCATACAATGGAATTTTATTCACCTGTAAAAGGGAATAAAGTACTGACACATGTTACAGCATGGATGAATTTTGAAAATATTATGCTAAGTGAAGGAGGCCAGACACATAAAGCCACATATTACATGATTCCATTTATACGACATGTCCAGGATAGGTAAATCCATAGAGGCAGAAAGTAGATTAGTGGTTGACAGAGGATGGGGGAAAGAAGGAATTGGGGAATGACTGCTAATGGATGCAGGGTTTCTTTGGGGGGCAATGAAAATGTTCTTGGATTAGACAATGGTCACAGTTGCATAACTCTATGAATATACTAAAAACCAGTGTTTGTACACTTTAAAAGGATGAATTTTAAGTTATGTAAATTATATCTCAATTACAAAATTCTAAAACAAAATTTAAACTTCATAATAAACATTCACTGAGGAACATTAATCATTGAAATAACTATCCCCAGTAAATTCATAATGTCAAGTGGCTTTCTCTGCTTATTATCGAAATTTTTAAATAATAAAATAAAAGACAGAGAAGTAAAATATGATTAGAATAAATGTATCCCATTAAATTTTACAATATGAAGGTCACTGGTGAGCAAGCACAAACTCTTGGGAGGAGGACACAGAAACTGAACCACAGGACAATTAGGTATCAATGAGTGGTTAAAATGTAAAGATAGCAAGTTTATTCCACTCTTTTTGGAAGTTTAACTATTTAGAGAAGTAGGAAAGGGTAGTTTTAGGAAGATTTGGGTCAAAAAAGGTCCCCCCCAAAGATGAGAGGTGAGCATGACTACATGCTAAGAAGGAAAAAAGAAGTTTGAGAGAGATCCAAGATACAGGATAGGAAGAAAATGACTAAGAGAAAGGACTATGAGATAGTAAGAGGGGAGAAGATCCAAAGCTCAGATGAAAGGACTGGTCTTGAACCAAAGGAACACATTTCCTCTATGGAGACAGGAGCACAAGAGTGGGGGCAAGTGGAGTAAAATCTATAGGTGGTATTATAGTGAGTGAGGGGAATGTATTTGCAGGTGATGTCACAGATAGTCTTGATTGTTTTCAGGGGAGTAGGGATCGGGCTTTAACAGCTGAAAGTGAAGTATGTCTTAGAGCAGGAGGTCTGAGGACCAAAGTGAGAGTACAGAATTGCTGCTGAGTTCAGAAGATCAAGCTAATTCAGTTCACAGAAAGAAAGATTGCTAGGTAACTAAGTATCCAGCAGAGGTTGGGGCCTGAATTTGTAGTGACTGTAATTGGTTATTCTCTGCAGTCCTATTCAACAGTCTTTCATGTAGAACTGGTAAAGTCAAATGGTAGGGCTGACCCTAGACTGAGGTTTTAAGGCAGGGGGACTGGGGACAGAGACTCAGGAGACTTGAGGTAAATTGCAAGAGGGTGATTGGAGCAATGGGCCAAAGAATATAGACTGTAAGACAAGAAGTCAAGCCAATCCCACAAGAGAATGTAGGTTGGTTGACCACACATCACATGGCTACTGCTCTTTGATTTTACTGGGGAAGTAGAAGGACTTGACCCCTTTGGCTTCTCTTGTGGGATACAAGCGCCTGGATTTCCTATTACACCATCCAATAATGGAAAGGGACTACTCCAAAAAGAAACTGCAATGGTATTAGGAAAAGGAAATGACAGCTAGGTGCCAATAAATGACAAATAAATCACAATTTCATATTATAAGGTAGCATACTATCACAAGAACTGTCATAAAAGGATATATAGTTATAGGCCAAATAAGTAAGGTCCATGGACTCTAAGCCTTTACCTAAACTCACCCTCCACTCTACTCCACTCTACTATTTCCAAGTCTTTTGCTGATGCTGCTAACCACTGCCCAGAATGCTAATTCCCAATTTCAGCCTTCTCTAATGGGAGGAACTTATTTTATCTTTCTGTCTCCTACAATGCCAGGTATAGTGTCTGGCATATCATAAATGCAGATGTGGTTCAGATGAAACAGAAAAAATATTACTAAGGGTTAAGCTATTAGGAAAGGCTTCACAGGAAAGTATAACATTTAAGCTTGTCCTTAGAGACAAAGGAGTATTCTACCACACACACACACACACACACACAAAAGATTTTAACAGGGGGAAAGACACAGTGGCAATGAAGGTAGGAATGTGCAGTAAGAAAACCAATCTATATATAACTGGGGGTTCTTGTTGGAAACAGTACATAATGCTGGAAAGCCAACACTGATATAGGTCTTGAATTTGGCATCTGGACTATATTCATTAGGCCAGTGATTCTCAAGGAGCGGGGTGTGTGGCAGGAAAAACTGAAAAAAAAAAAAAAAGCATCAGGAATTCTTCTTCTTTTTTTTTTTTTTTTTTTGAGACAGAGTCTCATTCTGTCACCCAGGCTGGAGTGCAGTGGTGCAATCTTGGCTCACTGCAACCTCCACCTCTCGGGTTCAAGCCAATTCTCCTGCCTCAGCCTCCTGAGTAGCTGGGATTATAGGCACCCACCACCACGCCCAGCTAATTTTTGTATTTTTAGCAGAGACGGGGTTTCACCATGTTGGTCAGGCTGGTCTCGAACTCCTGACCTCAGGTGATCCACCCACCTCGGCCTTCCAAAATGCTGGGATTACAGGTGTGAGCCATTGTGCTGGGCCAGCATCAGGAATTCTATTTAGCTGTAACGATAAATTGTTAGTGTTTGAACAGAACTTAATAGATCACCAACTTCAATCTCCAACATTTTACAGATGAGTAAACTGAGAGCCAGAAAGGTGAAATGACCTACCTAAGGTGAACCAACTTAACTAGAGGAGAATAACTAAACACAGACCTGGGACCACTACTACTGTATCCCAATTTCCAATCTAGTTACCCCTCTACAACTTGTGGAAATAAATTATCAGAGGGCCAGGCTGAAAGAAAGCATTTGTAAATACAAAAAGGGAGTATAACATAAAAGCATGATTTGAAAAAATACAGTACCATTACCAACGCCTGTGAATTTATGTCAACAGACAGGGCAACTATATGGAAAATATAAGGTAGTAATTAGAAAAAAGGTTTTACATAATTAACAAGACGAAGAGACAGATTTATCAATAAGTCCTCAAAGAAATAACCACAAGACTTTATATTTTTCACATATATTTCTGTTTGATCCTCAAAAAGACAGTGCGAAGGAGACAGGGAAGGTATTGTCTTTCCCATTTTACAAATAAGGACATTGAACTGTGCTAGTTGGTTAAGAGCCAGAACTTATTCCAGTACTCTTTCTACAATCTCCAGGATAACAAAGATCTCCAAAATAGACCAAAATGAGCATGAAGCACTCTGGTTTAGCAGGTGGGAGGCAGACTTTGTGAATGAATAGGTAAAGTCAGGGGCTGAGAAGAAAATGGGTTAACTGGAAATGTAAGAGTGTAGTTTATGAAACAGTAGTAGTACTTGGTCTTATGTTTTGAACTGTGAATCACATTTCTCCTAGAAATTAAATGCTAGAATTCTAGCATTTAATATTCATATGCAAACACATAAAAACACAAGTCAGTCCCTCCATTTTCTCCCCCTCCCCTTCCTTCACTCCCTCACACAGACAAACACAGACATGTACATAACCACAATCTGTGCTTTTCCCTAAACCTTTATTATTTGGAACACCAGCATATTTTGTGCCATACAAGACAAACAGAGAGAGTCCTGACCTTAAGGGCTTTCCCACATTTACACCTTTAAATGAGTTATTGTTAAAAATACAAACAAGAAGGTTAGGGAACTTTGATATACAATGGGGGTGTATGGGGTTTGTGACTTGAAAAGAAACTTGGGTATGGAGCCTCTTGTGACCTGGCATGTGAGTTAGAATCTAAAAGCCAAGAAGTTGAGGTACCTTCAGTATTCAGGGAGAAATGAATTCCAAAAGCATTTTGAAGGTAAGGACTTGCTGTGTTGAGGAAATCAAGAGGTATATACCAGGTCAAAGTGGAATATTAATACTTGTTATGTGGAAGGCTTTTAAAGATCTGAAGGAGGGAAAGGAACTGAGGAAGGAAACTCTAGAATCTAATAAACCTTCTGTGAGGGTGCTTGACCTTAAGCAGGGCTCTAAAAGGAAAGAAGCCCTAGTGATAGACTCCATTAATAATCACCAGATCCTTAAGGTAGCATGATAATCCTCACAATCAATGTGTACAACTATATTTTAGAGTCCAATATTAGGGGGAATGTTTCAATACCTTAAGATTCACTTTGGTATTTAACTAAAAGAGTACAGTTAGCATTGTAGGTATAAGAGCTATAAAGGAATGTAACACTCACTATCTTCAAAAACCTTCACATCTAGTTAAGGAAACAAGAGCACCTACAACATAGCACAGTGCGGAATGAGGAATTTAGGGTGCTGGGATGGATAGATGGGCAAGGAAGAATGCACCCAAGAGTTAAGGTTTAAGTTGAGCTTTGAAGGACCTGGAGGGGTCCAAGAGACAGGTTGGAGGAAAGAACATTCTTCTTTGGGGGAACAGGTAAACGAAGGCCAGAATGCAAGAGGCCTGTCAGTCTGGATAAAACAAGGTTCAGACAGAGAATAAAAAGAAGAGTGGCAGAGTAGTTTAAAACCAATTGCAAAGGGGCTTAGAAGGCCAGTTTAAGAAGTTTGAACTTTATTCTACAGGCAGTAGGGAGATAACAAGGTTTCTGATGAGGAAGTGACATGACAAAATAGCTCTGGAAGAAAAATAATCTAGCTGAGGTGTATAGATGGACTAGAGAACAAAGCAACTCTCAGCTACACAACCACTGTAGGAGTGAGGTAATAAGGAGCTGAGAAAGAGTCACAGATTTTCTTTGTTGGGAGGCACCTTGAAGATCATCTAAGCCAAATACAGCCAGAGTGATAGCAGTGGGACTAGAAAGAAAGGGAGTGATGCAAGAGACATCATGAACACTGTAAATCAACATCACAAAGTAGGAATCAACTTAACAATTGATTGCTAAATATAGGTAGCAAGGACAAGGGAGAAGTAAAAATATAATGCCTTCCAAGTTTTATGCGTAAGTGATTGAGAGCATGAAACCAGGGTTTACTTTTGTAAAATTTGGTGTGTGTGGTGGGAAGGGGAGGAATGAAGATAAGTTCAGTTTAGCTTACTAAACTTGAGATGTCAGCTGGGAATCCAAACAGAAACAAGCTGCACCAAAGGATTTGTCTAATGTCATTAAGGACGAAGTAAGTTTGTACTCCTTCATTGGTTCTGTTAGCTGAATCTGTCTTGAGGATACAATCCCCCCACTAGCATTATCTTATACCAAACAGGGACTCAATGGAGTGGGGGTTGAGTCGAAAGAACTCCTGAAATCTACTCTTCGCCCTTCTTTCCCTCAGTCTGACTAGTTGTGGCAGGTATTAAGGTCCATCCTTATAGAAGAAACCCTCAGAGTTTCCCCAACTTAAGCATTTAGACTACATAGCAAAAGTGCTTTTGCAGCATGCAATTTTTCTAGGCACAGAGCCTTGTGGATTGATCCAAAACTCTTACTCATGTTCAAGCTTTCATTGTCCTTGTAGGCCACTGGTGTGGCAGGATGAAGTAACAATAACAATCCACAAACCACAGAATAAAATTGAGAAGTAATTTCTTTTTGAAAATCAATTTCATTGTGGCTGTTTGGTTTCAATCCCTGCTATATGCCATCACGCCAATAAAAACTACTCTTCATCTCTGAAGTGCAGGTCCACTGACAGGTGGATATACATGGAGAAAATTACTCAACAGCCTATTATTTTAAAGTGGTTTCAGCAGCTAGCAGCAAGCGAAGTCCCCGGGAAGCCACAAGAGACAGGAAACCACCCTCTTTCTTGGCTATTCCAAGCACACAGCACTATCACCTGGCTGAGGAAATGGCAACTGAAATCTAATCCCTCTCCCCCCAGAGTTTATGAATTGATTTTCCAAATGGTATTTCACAGTGGTGTTCATTAAGCATTCACTACCACCCAAGCTCATGGTCTAGTGGCCCTCCAAAGTAGCTTCAGTAACATAGGTGATACAGACCTAACAATCTGTAACAGGGAAGCTGAAGTTAGGCATGGGGAACCAAATTTCATCTTCTTTATGCTTTTATTTCTTCCTTTAGAGCAGGAAGTTCTCAAATGGAGATGAGCACCAGCATCACCTGAAAACCCTTTTTATAAACTATATATGCCCATGGTCTCACTCTACAGACTCTAATGATGTATGTCTGGGTGTGCCCAGGGATGTGCATATCTTGAAAAAGTTCTCCAGGTAAGACTACTACGCATCCCTGGTTAAGAACCACTACCACGGATGATCTGTATGATATATTTTAACCCGACAATTCTGAAAAAATTCTAAGTAGGATCTGGGAATAGCTAGTTAGCTATTTCTATCAGAGAGAATAAGAGTAAGAGACAGAGAGAGAGAGGCAGGGAGGCAGAAAGGGAGAGGGATGTAGAGAGGAAAAAAGGGAAAGAGAGGAAGAGAGAGATGATTCTGGGCCAAGCTTCTTGATTACTGCCCACTCTAGTGCAAGTACCTACTGGGCCCCACATGCACCCTAGGTTCTGACCATACTAAGCCATTCACAATTCCATAAATCACAGAGTCTCACTTTGCAGTGCTTGGCAAAATCACCCATAGAGCTTTATTAAATTATATATGACTAGACTTCCATCCTTGAAGCTTCTGATTCAATTGATTCTACATTGGGACCCTGGACACATCTGTTAGAGGGAGAAATATCTGAAGTAAATGGAACAGCCTTGAAGATTCTCTTCCTCTAAAGATAGGTATCATTCAGAAACAACCAACGCCCCTTACACATTTATTCACCATCTTCTATGTGCCAGACACTTAAAAAAAATAACTACTTTATATAGATATAATTCACATACTGTAGAATTCATCCATTTTAAGTGTACAATTCAGTAATTTCTAGTAACTTTACAAATTGTGTAACTTCATGATATCTCTTGCATCATTTTCTTTACTTCTAGTTCCACTGCTATAACCCTGGCTGTGGTGAACCAGTTTTAGAGTATTTTCATCCCCAAGAAGTGCCCTTATGCTCATATTTAGTTAATCCTAATTCCTACCCCCTGCCCCAGGCATCCACTAATCTAATTTTTGTCTCTATATATTTGCCTATTCTGGACATTTCATATAAATGGAATCATACAATGTGGTTTTCTTGTGACTAAATTCCTTCACTTAGCATAATATATTTGAGGCTCAGCCATGTTGTAACATTATTCATAATTCATTCCTTTTAATGGCTGAAAAATATTGCATTGTATAGAATATTATATCACATTATACCACATCAGACATTTGAGCTGTTTTGCTTTTTGACTATTATTAATAATGCTGCTATGAACATTCAATGTAGAGGCTTTTGTGTGAACATATGTTTTCAATTATCTTAGGTATATGCCTAGGAGTGGAATTGCTGGGTCATATTGTAACTCTATGTTAACCTATAGAGGAACTGACAAACTGTTTTACAAAACAGCTGAATCATTTTACATTTCCACTAGCAATGTATGAGAGTTCCCATTTCTCCACATCTCCACTTCTTATTGTCTTTTTCATTATAGCCAGTCTAGCGGGTGTGAAATGGTATCTCACTGTGGTTTTAATTTAAATTTCTGTAATGCAAAACGATGTTGAACATGTTTTCATGTATTTATTTAGCCATTTGTGCATCTTCATTTGCGGTAAAATATCTGTTCATATCTTTTGCCCATTTTTTTGTTTGGTTTTTCTTATTATTACATTCCAAGAGTCCTTTGTAAATTCCTTTGAATATAAGTTATTTACCAGATATGTGTTTTCCAAAGATTTTCTCCTAGTCTGTTGCATTTCTTTTCATTTTTCAAGGTTTTCTTTTGAAAAAAAAAAAGTTTCTTTCCAAAACGGTTCATTTCTTTTTTAGACTATGTGTTTGGTGTCATATCTAATAAATCTTTGCTCTCGAAGATATTAAAGATTTTCTATGTTTTCTTCTAAACATTTTATTGTTTTGGTACTTACATTTAAGCCTATGATCCATTTTGAGTTCATTTTTGGGGTATGGTCTCTAGTGAGTATCTAAGTTCATCTTTTTTGCACGTGGATATCCAATTTTCCCAACACCATTTATTGAACAGGGTATCTTTTCCCCCCAACTAATCATCTTGGTACTTTTGTCAAAAATCAATTGATTATAAATGTAAGAGTTTATTTTTGACCTCTCAATCCTATTCCATTGATCTATATGCCTGTCCTTATGCCAGAACCACACTGTCTTGATAATAGTAGCTTCATACAAACTAGGTTTTCTTATTCCTGGATGTACCATGTTCTCTTTCATCTCCAGGCCTTTGCACTTGCTGTTCCTACTGCCTAAAACAGTCTTATCCTAGATAATTCTTACTTACTTTTTAGGTTTAAGCTCAGAAGATGCTTTGTCAAGAACATGTTCCTTGATTTCAAAAGTCATGGTCAGGTACTCCTCCTTAGTGCTTTAGATTATCCTATGATTAACCCTACCATTGCTTTATGAAATTGTATTATATGTGCCTGTTTACTTGTCTGTATGCTCCACAATGGCAGGAATCCCCTCTAATCTGTTCAATAGCTGCTTCTCCATTGTTTTGTACAGTGCATGATACATAGGAGGTGATCAATAAATATTTGTTGAAGAAATGATAAGCTGATTCTGCTTCTAGTAATGGAAGCAAAAGTAATTTGGGCTAAATTTCCTGCTTAAAAAAACACAAGAATATTGGGGCAAGATATAAATGATACACGTTTCAAGATATCTGAGATCTAATAAAGTAATGCAATATTATAAAGCCAAAATGCAGGATAAAAAGAAAACTGAGAGAGGCTGTTTTTCTCCTAAGGTCATTGGCTGATATAGTAGAGTCAGCTGAGAGAGAGAGAGAGAGAGAGAGGAGCTTCTGACAGACTCATGAAGCTACAAGAACAAAAGTTGGAATTGAGGACCCTTCAAAGAGGGAGAACTCCCAAGGGAAAAAAAAAGCCCAAGCCTTGGATTTCAACTTAGAAGGCATAAATACTAAAAGGAAGGGTAAGTCAACCTTCACTTGGATTGAAGAGCAGCTTTAAATTATCTCAGTCTCATATTGAATTAAGGAGATGTGAGATTGCTAGTGTCTCTAACCATGTGCCAGAAGTGAGTATAAATCCTTTCTAGATAAAGATAAAAATAACTGAGGCCTCAAACCATCTCTACTATAATTTTTCATATATAATGCCTACCATTCAATCAAAACTAACCAGGAGAAAGGCAAAGTGATAGAAAATTAAGACAAACAATAGATAATAGAAACACACCCTCAAGGATTGAAATAACGAGTAATCAAATGAAAATTTTCACATAATTATGGTCAGTATGTTAAAAGATAGTTGATTGTGAATTTTGGCAGAGAACCAAACACTATTTTATAAAAAGAACCAAATGAAAACTCTAAAATTAAAAAAAAAAAATGACAAATTATATTAAGAACTCAATGAGCGAGTTTAGAGGGAGTTTAGACAAAGCTGAAGACAGAATTAATGAATTGGAAGTTAAGTCACAGGAAAATACCCAGAATGTAAGATTATAAAAATATGCATCCATGTGTTCTAGGATGTCTGTGATTTCATGTTTTACATGTAAATCTTTGTTCCATCTGGAATTCATTTTAGTATAAGAGGTGAGATAAGGATCCAGTTTTACTTGTCTTTTTTTTAAACCCCCAAAATGGCAAGTCAGTAAATCCCAATACCACTTATTGAATTAATCTACCTTTCATGGGAGCCCTTTAAATAGAAACTTCTCCATTGCACATTTTAAATGGTTCAGTTGATACAAGTTCTATATATGGTTCATAAAATTCCTATTTAAAATGTAGTTCTGGAATCAGCTATATGATTGCAAACAGTTATCTAACCCCTCTGGGTCTGTTTCTCCACATGTAAAAATAGAGACGGCAGTATCTACCTTGCATTGTTCTTGTGAAGATTTTTTTTAAATAAAGTATGTAGAGGCAACGGTCTCAAAAAGAAAAAAAAAGAAAATACCCAGAATGAAGTATAGAGAGAAAAAAAAGGATAGAATATAGAGAAAAGTATGTAACAGACATAAAGGATGCTGAGAAAATGTCTAAAACAGGTTTGCTATGATCTGAATGTTTGTGTTCCCCCCAAAATTCATATGTTGAAATATCATCACCAATGTGATGGTATTTGATGAGGCTTTTAGGGGGCAATTAAATAATGAGGGCAGAGTCCTTGTAAATGAGATTAGTTTCCTTTTAAAATAGGTCCAAGGAAGTGCATTTATCCCTTCCACCACGTGAGGATACAGCAAGAGTGTGTCATTCTATGGATCAGGAAGAAGGCACTCACCAAACACCAAATCTGCTGGGCATGTTCATGGATTGGAAAACTGAATACCATAAAATGATGAGTTCCCCCTAAATTGATTTTTGGATTCACTGCAATCCCAATAAAAATCCCAGCACGTTTCTTTTTTTTTCTTTTTTGTGCAACATGACAAGCTGATTCTAAATGCAAAGGGCCAAGAATATCCAAGATACTTTTAAATAAGAGGAACAAGGTAAAAGGACTTGCTTTACCAGATAATAATAAAGTCCAGTGATTAAGATTGTGGTAGCGATGCAATGACAAAGAGACCAACAGAATAGAATAAACAGTTCAGAAACAATCTTGCACATATACAGGCACCTGATTTATGACAAAGGTGATGCTGTAGAGGACTGGGGGAAAGATGGTCCTTATAATTAATGGTACTGGATCAGCTGGATATCTATATTTTTTAAAATGAAGCTGTTTCTGTATCTTAGCATACACAAAAATTGATTTCAAGTGGAGTATAGACCTAAATGTAAATGTCAAAAACATAAAGCCTCTAGAAGATAATATGGGAGAATATCTACAATTTCAAGGTAAGAAAATATTTCTTAAATGGGACATAGAAAACACTACCCATAAAGGAAAATACTGAAAAATTAAACACATTAAAATTAAAAACTTCTGTTCATCAAAGGATACCATAAAGAAAGGTAAATCACAGATTTGGGAATGGCTTACAACATAAAAAATACAAAAATAGTTCATATTCAGAGTATATAAAGAATCCCTACAAATCTATAAGAAAAGGACAGACAAATTAATAGAAAAATGGGCAAAAAACTTGTATAGGCACTTCAGAGAAGATATGCAAAAGCATAATAAACATGAAAAGGAGCACAACCTCATCAGTCTTCGGAGAAATGCCAATTAAAATCACCGGATATTACTACAAAGCCACCCACCAGAATGGCTACGTTTAAAAAGACTGGCAATACCAAGTGTTAGTAAGAATATGAAACAACTGAAATTCTCATGCATTGCTGGCAAGAATGCAAACTGATACAATAACTTTAAAAAACAGTCATTATCAATAATGTCAAAAATATGCATCCCCTATGACCCAGCAACTCCAATCCTAGGTATACAAGCAATAGAAATTCAAGCATATGTAACCAAAAGACATGTACAATAATATCCACAACATCAGCATCCGTAATAGCCCCAGACTGGAAACAATCCACAAATTCATTAAAAATAGGGTAAATAAACTGTGGTATATTCAAGCAATGAAATAATATACAAAAATACAAACAAATGGCTGGGCATGGTGGTTCACACCTGTAATCCCAGCACTTTGGTACACTGAGGTGGGAGTATAGCTTGAGGCCAGGAGTTTAAGACCAGCCTGGGCAACATATAGAGATCCTGTCTCTATAAAAAAATTAAAAATGAGCCAGGCATGGTGGCATGTGCCCGTGGTCCCAGCTACTCAGAAAGTTGAGGTTGGAAGACCGCTTGCGCCTGGGAGGTCATGGCTGCAGTGAGCCATGATCATGCCACTGCACTCCAACCTGGGTGACAGAGCAAGACCCTGTCTCACACACACAAAAAATACAAATAAAAAATTACAGCCACATGCAGCAACCTGAACGGATGTCACAAAAACAGTATTGACAAAAAACTCCAGATCCAAAAGAATACACACTGTTTTATTTCATTTATATAAAGTTCAAAATGAACAAAACTAATGAACTAATCCAACTAGCACTATGTCAGGCACTGTGGAGAAAGATAAAAAAACTAATCTATGGTGTTAGAACTTGAGAGAGTGAGGAGGATATACTGATAACAATAGGATATAAGTAGGAGTTGTGGAATATAATAATGTTCTATTTCTTGACCTGGGTGCTGGTGACATGAGTATATTCACTTTGTAATGATTCATAAAACTGTACAAATATTATTTATATACTTTTCTGTGTATGAGTTATACTTCAATAGAAAAGATTTTTAATAAAAGAAAGAAATGAAATGAAAAGCTAAGTCCTGAGTATTTACAGAGGAGTCAGATAAAATGGTCCTCTACAGGCAAGGTAGTTTCTCTTGGTAATGTTCTTGGGAATTAAATGGCTTCAGAGGTTCTCTACTACAAAGAGATCTTCTCTATAAGGTAGTTACAGATAAATTACAGATTATTTTTTCACAAGATCTAAGACAGAAAGAAAGATATGAGACCTAAAAGCAAATAAAACAAAACATCAAACAATATATTACAGGAAGCTTTTTGTACCATCTTAGAGAGAAGATGTGAAACTGGGAGACTGACCACATGGTTAAGGCCCTTCTCCATTTCACTTTCTAATTATTCTAGAAATCAGTGAAACATTGCCAGTGGAACTATTTACTCACCTAAGCATAGCTGACAGGTCACAGGCTTAGCAAGACCTGAGGAAAACAGGCCTGTTACAGAAAGAGAAAATGTCTTTGTTTTACATAAACACGTCCATAGTCCCAAAAGAATATTCAACTCAACAAGTATTTGAGTACAGTAATTGTAACTAGCACTGTGTCAGGCATTATGGAGAAAGACAAAAATGAAGGTGGATTTCTAAGGAGCTCTAATGTAAAGACATAAAATGTATTTAAAAACAACAACAGCAATAACAACTAAAGAATGATTCTAAGCAGGATATGGTGGCTGGGTTGCAGCAGAGTTAGTGAGAGAGAAAATGGGATGGGAATAATGAAGCAAGTTGATCAAAAGTTCTGTATTTAAACCCACAGTAAATGTATTTTATCTAGATCCCACCTCCATTAAAAAAAAAAAATCCTTGGATTTATTCATTGTGCTCACCTTGAATCACCTCAAATGATTCCTAGTTATGTTCTTGATCAAAAAGCCTTAACACAGGTAATGTCAACTCTGGATACACTAATGGTCTATCTAGTTATGTCAAGCAACGTTTTGTAGAACTTTAAGGTTGACATCTATGACATCACCTCAAATAATTAGGAACATACTCCAAATAGCCCTACAGTTTTAAGTAAATCCGTATTGATCTACCCATAATTTTGACTATTACTTGAGACAATGAGTTGAATAAGATACTACCTTTATTTGCCTCCTCTTGAAAATAATTTTTCAAACATTAAAAAGTATCTAATACTTAACATTGTGTCTGGCAAAGCAGGCTTTCTATTTATTGAACTGGATTGTTAAGTTACATGAATATATTAACCATATTCATCTCGCTCATGGTTTGGTAGACTTTGATCATATTCCTCCTTCAGCCTCTTTCTATCCAGACTGAGAAAAAAACTAGAAAATCCCTTCATCCTTTTGATCAATTTAATGGGGTTTCTGAGGACTTTTATCAGCTGTTAGGCTTTTCTTGAGGAGCAGTCACCGGAATTTCCTGTCTGATTGTAGAAGCAAATCTGCTTTTGATCTTGTACATGGAAAAAATAAGTGTTTTGTAAGTGTTTTGTTGTTTTTGACACCCTTCCTGATGATACCCACTACATTCTTGGCCTTTGAGGACCACAATCACAACTGGAGCAACATCTCCACAGAATGATCAACACTGATTTTTAGTTTGTTACGCTGACAATCATATTACTGTATATTGTCCTAATTCAGACACAAATGAGATATCCCTTGCTCTTGAGATAATCTCCACCAACTATCCAGACAAATCTCAGCTACTTGGCTGCTCCAGCTGAAGGAGATGATTGATTACAGAAGGTCTGATGTGACTCTCTCACTTTATCATCAGCAAGTGTGCCCCTACCGGGGAGACTTTTCTAACATTTCACATGGAGAAATGTGCTCATCTCTCTGCTCTGTATCCTACCTGCCCTAACTTCCTTCTGTGCCCTGCTTAAAAAGTTTTTAAATTGAGAGATGATATGCACACATCTACAGTGATTTCCAGGTCCCTTTCTTGAGTCATAACTGAGAGCCCAGAGCCCATCATCTCATCAGAATGAATAGGTTTACTTTTGCCTACCTGCATGAAGTGTCTCTGACTGTTCTGCCCACTTGGTCTCATGAAAGCTTCCTGCAGTTTACTGTCATCGGCTTGCCTTCACTCCTTGCAGATAAACTAGTAAGAAACCTGAATGTACTGCCCGTTGAAGGATGTATATTTTTATCTTTCTTCCTCTCCATCCAAGATTTGCTGTAACAGCAGTTGTTTGTGTTGAAAAACTAAAATATAAAAATATGACCTACGTGGCCAAATCCCACAAGGCTGTTTACTTCCTTATTTACCGAATCAGAATCTGTCAGCACAATGTAGAATTCTGAGTGTCAGCAGATACTGAAAATTAAATGTCCCTGTAAAGCCAGCAGAGGGTGCACCAGGGCACTAGAAATTTTACCCAAGCTTGTAGCAGTATTAATTTAATACCCAATCAACTTTTTTAAAAACTTATTTTTGTATACTAAAACTAATATACAAGATAAGATACACAAGTTGAATAACTTAAACTTAAGTTGAATTTGGGCTAAAATTCCTTCAAAGTATACTCCAAATCTGAAAGTGAAGTTCAGGAAGAATAAGGAATACATGGTTAAACTTACTGTGGTCAAAATACAGGTAGAGTAGAACAAAATGATGCAGATCTGAGTGCTCTACTTTGCAAAAGTTCTAATATGGAGCTCCATCTTGCTGCCTCGCAAAAGGTCCCAGGAGGTAGTTGAGGGAATGAGCACCGAACTAGGAGTTAAGAGAGCAACTATCATCCCAGTTTTGACTCTAGTTATGTGACCTTGGGCAAGTCACTTTCCCATTAGGGCCTATGTTTCCCAAGGGAATCAAACAAAATGGACTCATATAAGCCCTTCATAACTCTAGGAAACTGATTCCAACTGATGTCAACAAATGTAAAGAGCTAGTATCCTTGCTTCTATTGCTCAAAAATATTAAAACAGAAAGAATAAAGGACAGAAGGTAGGAAGCTGTGTTTAAACCTAGAGAGAACTATTTTAGTGCCACACAAAGGGAGGTAACTAAATGCCATTACACACCTGTAAGAGTTTCATGCCATCACAGAAGCCCTAGAGTACAGCTGTTCTGCTAATCCCCAGTCTATAAAAGCGGCTCTGTCCATCCTGAATGCCAAAAAGTCTTGGCCAACATTTGACTAAAGAAGTTTAATTTTTTCATCTTTTCACAGAATATCAATGTTCAGCTGCTAAATATTTCTACTGGGCATTGGGGTGTGGGGGGAGTGGCAGTAGATAAATAAAAGGAGTCAGAATCCTAGTTAATTATCGTTTAGCTACAATGTTTAAAGTTTCAAGTATGAGAAGCATGTCTGCTGATTCTCTTCTTTGATAAGCTGCTATATAAATTGGAGTGTGCTAGTAAGACATTTTAAGGCTCAAGGCAACTTTACAACGGACATCTTTTTTGTTGTTGTTGTTGTTGTTTGTTTTTTTTTTTTAAAGTATCAGTCCTAACATTACACTATGATCATGAATGTGATGTCTCTATCAAGTGTACCACTTTAGATGGGAGGTCAAAGTGGCACAAATAATGTTTACAGAGTTGTGACAATGACTCTGGATGTGGAAGTAAATATAGAAGGCTTGGGTCCCTCACCTCAAGGAACTTATTTGTACAACTTGCTCTCTTCCCTAAGAGGTACAATTTTACTATTATTCTTTAGCCACCTCAAAAGGATCCTTGGATGCTTCTCCTAAGTTTCACATATGGCAACGAAGACAATATTTACATTAAGTGAACTAAATTTACTTGAATAAAGAGCTAGAAAGAGTGGAAAACAAACGCCAAAGCTAATAGTTTGCTAATAAGGGCACAAACACCATAAAGGCTGCAAAAACAAACAAAACAAAACTGCTCTTGGGGGACTAGTCCTGAGTAATTATTCCATTGGCAGATTCCTGTTCTCAAGCTAGCAGTAGCAAAAGCGCTTCCCACCCACCCTTCCCACCGCACACCTACCCCGCTTAAGAATCAGAACCGGCATGCAAAGGGTGAGTTTTATTTCCATAGATTTTTAAAATTGCTGTTCAGAAGTTGTCTAGCAAGACGGCATATTTCTACCAGAATTCCTCAGGGGCGCTGATCCTCACTAGAACGCTGAGGACAATCAGTCTCAAATTGCAGGTAAGTGTGAACAAGCCCACGTTCTGGTCAGCGCACAAGGACCCGCGCTGAAAATGCGGTTAAAAGTTGTTTCAACAGGCGGGCGTGGAGCAGTTATTACAGCTGTTTACAGCTCCAACTCCAAAGGGGAGCCTGCTGGTTCTGGCATCAGCTCTAGACACGAAAAAACAAGCACCGCGGGCAGAGAACCTCATCACGAGCAGAAGGGCCAAGCCGTTAGTCCGCCGGGGGGCAGCGCAGGCACCTCCTCGACGGGAGCTTCGCCAACTTTTCTCCAGGCAGCCCGCAGCCAGGGGCCGCGGGCGCGCGCTAGACTTTCCAAGTCAAGGGGTCCCCAGGGAGTCCAGATTGGGCCAGGGACCGAAGACAACCTGCCCTGGGCAACCTCTCCCCTGCTCGCCTGGTCCCTCCCTGGTCCTGCCCTCTAAATTGGCTCGAGGTGGCAGAGTGCCCCCAGGCCCCTGTGGCGGAGGGCCCTCGCCCTACCCGCGAGGGGAGGGGGCCGCCGCCGCCCCTACTAGGTGACTCACCTGGTGCCCGTCCTGGGAGTCAGAGGGGAGTGCAGCTTCTCCCGGTTCCAACGGCTGCTGCTGGGGTGACGGCTGCCCAAGGTGAGTGGTGATGGGGCTGTCAGGGTCGAGGCCACCGAGGCTGCTTAGGGTGCCAGAGGTGCCAGGGGTGCCCGAGCCGCCAAGGCGGGACTCGGCTCCCCGTTCCCGCCGCAACTCCGAGCGCAACTCTAGGTAGCAGCACAACGTCAGCAGGTGGAGGGCCAGCGAGAGGCCAAAGAAACCCAGGAAGAGCAGGCAACTGTTCCCTTCGCCCGCCCGGGCAGGGGCCCCGCGACACCCGCAGCCCTGGCTCCCTCGCTCCCGTGGCGCTGCCGCAGGCAGGAGTTCCCTGCGCTCCACCTCCGGGTAGCCCATGGCCTCCGGAGACACCCACTCTCTTGAGGCCCGGGAGCCGCTGCGTCTGCCTCAGCCGTTCACGACCTCTGACAGGCGGCTACTGTCCTGCCATCGGCTGGGGGCTGCAGGGACCCGTTCCTGCGCGACGGTGGCTGGGCGGGACGGAGCAGGGAGCAGCCGCATGTGCAGCTCCACTCCGAGGGGTGGGAAAGGGAGGAGGAGGGGCGGGAGAGAGGGACGGCTCGGCCAGCCGAGGGAATGAAGGAGGAGGTCCCGGCCGACCCCGCCCCATCCCTCAAGCGGCTGCCGGGACGCCCAACCACGGGGCCGCCAAGCCTCGGCGCCCCGCCCCGTGCCGTTCCAACCGGGCGTCCAGCCGCGGGGCGGGGCCTGGGGGCGTGAGGGTTCGCCTCTGTCTGGCCGCCCCACCCAGCTCTTCCCGCTTGCCCCGTCCCAGTTGGTGACTGGCGCCGTCGTTCATCCCTGGGCTCCGCCCCAGTTTAACCCTATATCGCCAGTACGGGGAGGAAAAGAGGGGGAGGCTACGAATTTGGGAACCTTGGAAAGAAAGTAGAGCAAAGAAAAGGAGGCAGAAACTAGCATTAATAGAAATGTTTGCAATTAACTGCAGTTGTTAATAACATCATCCAGTACTTATCTGTTGCTTCCAATCTTCAAAGCGTTTAACAGACGTTAAACTAATTAAAACAGCTCCGGGTTTGGAATGAAACCATGCCTGCTGTGTTTGCAATTTCAATGGCTCGCCCGAAGAAAAGGAGACCCAGGAGCCTGGGAACTATGGGAATGGGTGGGACTCAAGCAGCCTCACTCCTGGAGTGACTCTGAAGGCTCAATCTAAGTAACAGAGAAGCCGACCCATGCCAAGCGGAACTGAAATGATGTTGTCCCATGAAGGGTAAAACAGTCTCCTAGGATTTCTTAATTAATTCAACAAATATCTATTGATACAATGCAGAAAATGCTGTATGAGAGCATCCACAGCCAGAATAGATTTCTTCCACTGCAGCAGTTTTGATTGGAGAACATACGCCTTCAGTGAGTAGATAGGGAAACCGAGGGCCAGAATGAAGTGGATTTTTACAAGGGTGGTCCACAGAATGGTCAGACACTACTGGCATCTTTATTTACAGGCAACTGTTCTGGCCTCTCCACCCCTCCCATCCTTCTCCTGGAGTACTCCCTGGGGGAAGTTCAACAAGTCAGCCAAATGTTCCAGATGTACACTGCTGCAACTGCAGCATCTTCAACAGCTGCACCAATCAGAAACGGGTTCAGAGAAAGAAAAAAAAAAAGTGGCAAATGGCAGAACAATAGACCCTGAAATGAAGGATGGAAAGGATTAGTTAAATCAAGAGTCACAATTGACAAGAGTTACTAGTCTGAGATTATAGAAAGTGAAATGACTACAGCAGGGGAAGCATGTACACTTCATAGTCACTACGCACTCTCATTCCATGTTATTAATTGAGTAATGAATAATTAACAATTTCATTGACTTGCAGCGGGCATCTTGAGTGTCATCATGGAGGCTCAGCAATGCCAGGAGCACTTATGTGTAGGCCTAAGACCTAGGCTGGTGGAAGAGAAGAAAAACATAGATAGAGATAGAAAAGAAGACAAAAGAAGAGAAATAAAACACAAAACCAAAAGCATCTGCTGGCAGGTCAGTCCAGAGAGCACAGAGGTCATAAGCCTTAAATATATTAGCCACAGACAACTTTTCTCTATACACTTTGTGAATGGTCTCAGTGCTTCAAAAACATCTTCGTGTCCTCTCTTGAACCCCTACCCATGAAATATAAAGTTCACAAAGAATATCATCATGCTAGAGCTAAGGGGAAAAAAGGTGTCTAACAGCTGCTCTCAAGTCCTGCTTGTCCAGTCCAGGAATTCTAGATGCTAGGAAAACTGCCAGGCTGATTTACTTTAATTATCACAGCCCGGGATTATTGGAAAGAATGCTAGACCAGGAGTCAGGAGACTTCATCCTGCCACTAGGTTGCTGGGTCACTCTGAGCAAGTCACTGTGCTTTTCCAGGGCCTTCGTTTCTCTGGCAGTAAAATGAGGAGTTTGAACTTTAATAGCCTTTACACTGTGTTTTATCTGTGTTGTCACTGGCTGTGTTGACTTTCTTGCATACACAGTTTAAACAGGCTGCCCTTTCTTCCTCTAAAATGAAAAGGAAACAAATGACAGCCATCTCCTGGTGGTGACGGTGATGTTCAGGGGCCACACTGGTCTCACCTTACCATGTTCTACCAGGCTTGACTGAGACTCTGGATTACACCATTGCCCTCAGAAGCCCTGAGGGTTGCATTTGACCTGGGACGTCTCTTTGCTTCCCCAGAGAAAAAACATGTGTCATCATATGCAGTAGAAATGTTGGAATGGGGCAATCCAGAGAGGAATGTATGTGGTTATTTTTTAAGTGTTTTAAAGTGTTGCTTCAGTTAGCTTCTATGCTTCCATACATATCCTGTCCCCTAAAGCACAGGTCTCAATGACAGTCTGCAGACCACATCCAGTGTAGTGTTTGGTGCAGTATTGATTAAACCTTTGAATTAAAAAAAAAAAAAAGCAATTGTCAGCTATTGGAACTCTGGGGATTTCACATTTTAAAAAATCCAGATTTCCCGCTTTTCTGTTAAAAAACCAGAAGACCTGATAACTCTGGATTCACATTCCCATGTGGCTACATTCAGCTAGAACTGCCTCCTTGAAACAAGCATCAACAATCAAGTTCTACAGCCATCACCACCTCTTTCTTCTATCCTTCAATACTGTCCTCATCACTCATTCACCTTACCTGTCTGATCCCATGTACTACGGGAGACAAGATACAAGCTCCTTAACATGACCTCTAATCTGTCTCTCCAACATTATCTTCCACCATTTTACAAGGAAGTCATGCTTGCACACTACTAAATTTGCTGACACTTCTCACACCACCATGCCTTTGAACAAGCTAGTTTCTTTGTCAAGATTGCCCCTACCTTGGAAACCTGATAAATTCTTCAAGAATCAATTCACATGTTCTCTCTGGTATGGCCCCACAACTCACTCTAACCAGACTTCCTTTATGCTTTCATTACACCCTGAGCATACCTCGATGATATCACTTACCACACTGCATTTTGAATGTTTTACATGGATTTCTTACCACTAAACTATGAGCTCCTTGATGGTAAGAATTGTGTCCTTTCTATTTTGATATTTCTAATCCCTAGTATAGCACCTACCACATAGTAGACACCAATACTGTTTTATTTTGATATTTCTAATACCTAGCATGGCACCTACCACATGGTAGGCACCAATATTGTTTGTCAAATGAATAAGACATGAAGTCACTCATGGTAACTTAGACTACCTAGAATTCCAAAAAGGGAACTGATCCAAGGGATGCCTGTCCGTACCACTTATGAAACACTTCCTGGGTGAATAGCTGCATAATACATTACGGAAAAGATACAAAGGAAATGGAACCAAATGAAAATTGTGAAATTATCCTCTTACTTGCACTGCTATGGGAGTTGTGGATAATCCAGAAAAATAAATAATCAAGAAATTCAAATATAGTTGGTTTGTAATATTTCACTGACCTGTCTGTCCCATCAAGTTTCCCTTCCTACTTTTGTTTGTCTGGGCCTAATATTAAAATAATATAGCTGGGCATGGTGGCTCATGCCTGTAATCCCAACACTTTGGGAGGCTGAGGCGGGCAGATCACCTGAGGTCATGAGTTCCAGACCAGCCTGGCCAACATGGTGAAACCCCATCTCCACTAAAAATACAAAAATTAGCTGGATGTGGTGGCGGGCACCTGTAATCCCAGCTACTCAGGAGGCTGAGGCAGGAGAATCGCTTGAACCAGAGAGGCAGAGGTTGCAGTGAGCCGAGATTATGCCATTGCACTCCAGCCTGGGTGACAAAAGCGAAACTCCATCTTAAAAAATAAAATAAAATAAAACAAAACAATATTAGTTGACAACCCCCAAATAATAAAGATTCAAAATATGTTGACAACCACTGAATACCCACCAATTGAGTGGAATATGCTAAGGAGTTAGGCAGGAACAGGTTTTAAATACCTCTTAGCTCTGGTTAATCCACAGAATAAATAATCGACATAGAGATCAGGTGACTCTGACCTACTTAGCGATCAGCAGATAGTTGGAAGGAACACGAACTTTGGACTTAGATCCTGGTTTGAATCCCACCTTATTCACTTATAAGCTATGTGACTTAGGACAAGTGATTTTTGCTTCTCTTACAGAGCCTCAGTTTTCTCATCTGCAAAATAGAGATGACAGTATATATTTTGCAAGACAGCTGTCTTAAACAGGATGTGTAGGAGAGGGAAGGCTTTCCTCCATCCTCAGATGGTTTGGTAACTGAGTCTGTGAAATAAATTGACAGCAGGCAGATTCATAGGAGAAAATATATTATCTTAGTCTATTTTATGTTGCTATAAAGGAATACCTGAGGCTGGGTAATTTATAAAAAGGAGAAGGTTATTTGGCTCATGATTCTGATGTCTGGAAAAAGTTTAGGACTGGACATTTGATGAGGACCTCAGGCTGCTTTCACTCATGGCAGAAGGTGAAGGAGAGCTAGCATGTGCAGAGATCACATCGGGAGACAGGAGGCAAGAGAGATGGGGTGGGGGCAGGCTCTTTTTAAAAAAAAAAAAAAAACAGTTACGGGGTGAACTAACAGAGCAAAAATGCATTCATCCCTAGGGAGGGCATTAATCTATTCACAAGCAATCTGTTCTCATAATCAACACACTTCCCATTAGGCACCGCCTCCAACGTTCGGAATCAAATTTCAGCATGAGATTTGGTAGGGAAAACAAACCACATCCAAACGATAGCAGGTATACACATTTTTTTTACATGCATGGGGACATCACATGAACAAAAAGTGAATGCCCAACCCAGCAAGATCTGGAAGCTTATAGACCCTCTTCATAGGGAAGAGGGGAGGGGGGAAGTAGGCCACTAGGAGGAATAAATGATTTTGGGGAAAGATAAATGAGACCTCAGAAAAATAAGTGACACCCTGTGATAAAGGTCATCTGATGTCAACCTCCAGTCTCCTCTCTTGTAATATGGGTTTAATCTTCCCTGGTTGATGAGATTTCCAGGGAGGGGATTCAAAACGATTGAGTTCCTTTTGGAGGATCTGTCTTTAGACAGAAAAGGAAAGTTCAGAAAGCCCTCCCTGAATTTGCTGTTCCCCAAACGCCCTCAGTTTGAAGTCCAAAGTGGCATATTTTGGGGTGGCACTTTCTCAACTCCTTCAGATGCTATCGCTGTGTGGCATATAATAAATGTACAGTAAATGTTAGTCCCTGTTATGTAGGAGATTTCCATCAAAAAAGGATGAGAGGAAAAACATGTAGCAGTACTCAAGGACATGGCAGAAATGTAGAAAAGCATTTGCATAATTTGCCTTCACTAAGTCCCTGGCCCTGCTTCTGCATACTTAAAGTTTGAGATAGGACCTAATATGTTCTCACCAACTTCCCCTGATTTGTTGCTTGTATATTCAACTTCATCCTCTCCATTTTCACTTAACTGTCTAATAGACATCTCGAACTCAACGTGACCAAAACCAAACCTCTTCTCCCCCAAAATGTACTTATCCCTTGGTCTTCTGCATCTCAGCAAATGGCAACGCCAACCTTCCATTGGACAGGCCCAAAACCATGAGATCATCCTTGAACGATTTCTTGAACACTCCACATCAAATCTGTTAGTGAGTTCTGTCAGTTCTGCCTTTAAAATATATCTAGAACTTGACCACTTCTCACCACCTTCCTGTCATCATCCTAGTCCAAACCCCAGTGCTGTCTCACCTGGATTACTATAAATGTATACAGGGTCTCCATGCTGTTGTCCTGGCCATCCTACAGTTTATTCCCTACCCTGTAGTCAGAGACATTCTGTGAAAATGTTAAGTCAGAGTCTATCACTCTTATGCTCCATATCCTCCAATGGTTTTCCATCTCTCTCAAAGTTCTTATCTTGGCCTACAAGGCCATGCATTATCTGATTGCTGTTTGCCTCCCTGGGCTTGTAATCTACCTCTATTTTCCTTGTTCACTCTGCTCCAGTCATGTTTGGGTTCTTGGTTGTTCCTTGAACCTGCAAAGAATGCTCCCACTTAATGGTCTTCTTACCTGTATTTCCTCCTGCCTGGAATGCTATTCTCCCAGACAGCCACATGGCTTCTCCCTTACTTCCTCCAGGACTCTTTTTAGATGTCACCTTATCAGAGAACCCTTCCTTGGCCAATTTTCTATCAACCTATCATTCTCTGTCCCCTTACTTTGCTGTATTTTTCTTCTTAGCACATATTATATATTTATTTGTTTATTGTATGACTCCTCTGCAGCCACAACTAGAATATCAGTTCTACAAGGGCAGAGATTTTTGTCTGGTTTTGTTCACTGCTTTGTCTATAGGACCAAGAATGGTGCCTGACACATAGTAGGCTCTCAGTAAATGTTTGTTGATGGGCTGAATGAATTCCATCCCTAGTAGAGTAAGAAGAAGGAGAAAGAAGGACTGGTCAGATGTGTTACTGGATAGGCAAGACCTTTTCTTTTAGCACAGTAAAGCAGGAAAGGACAACTGTCTCATTTTGCACGAGGCAGTTCTCCCAGAGATAAATATACTCAGGGTCACAGAGCTAACTAGAAGAGGGGAGAAGGAAGGAAAGGAACATTGGTTGAAGATTTATCTTTGATGTGCCAGTCTTTCTCATTAACTTCTGTGTGAGTTTAGTATTTTCCATGTTTCACTGATGAGGAAACCAAGGCTCAGGGAGGTTAAATGACTGGCCCATATTCAAAAGCAACTAAGTGGCAGAGTCTGATTTGAATCCAGGTCTGACTGGCTCAAAGATTCCATGCTCCATGTTCTCAACCTTACCTCCCAGGTGATAACAGATAGTGTGTCAGCTTTATAGAGCTAGACACACAGCAATTGTGAGATTTCTGGAGTGGCAGAGTGATAAACTGGCTGGAAGTCAGAGTTTCTTCTCCCTCCTGCCTGGCTGCTACTGCCACCACCATTTTGCCCTAACTCCAAGGCCACTGAGTATACTATAATTAGATGAAGGTGTTTAAATCTGGATCCTATCAGGTCATTCTTCTGCACAGTAATCCCACTGACTTCAGAACAGTAGCTTAACATCCAAGGTCCTCCAGTCTGGCCCCACACTATCTTTCCAGCTATGCCACTGCTAGGGCTCCACAAACCTCTGCCTCTGCATAACCTTGGCTCTCATTGTCCAGGAACAAATGTCTACATTCCTGCCTCTTCGCCTCTTGCTGACATTATTCCACTTCCCCTTTCCAATTTCCTTTCCCTTCCCCTTTGCCTATTTGAAATCGGCTCATTCTTCAAGGCCCAGCTCAAGCTACCCCTCCTGACCCTGCCTGCCCACAGTGCTCTCCATCAGGACACCCTGCCCATACAACACAGCTGACACTCAGAGTATGCCACTCACAATTGCTAATTCTTCCCCCATTCTGTGTGAGGGTCTAATTTTTCCAGCTTATAGCCAGCACTCCTCAAAGGACAGGACCCTGTCTTAGCCCCTACAGAACCTACCTCAAGCCATTCCTTACCAAATCTTTGTTAATGGATTGGAGACTCTGAAGAGATGAATTTTAGCAGTGGTTTGAAGGCAGAAGGAGTCTGGGTTTGATGGAGAGAAGACAGATGCTCTAGGTGGAAAGCAAAGTAAAATAAAATGCTGAGCACATTTATATAAGCGAGGCTGTCAGGAGTATTTAGGAAAAAAATTAAACATATACTGAAGAAGGGGGAAGAAAAGCAGACCTCTTGCTTGCTGTGAGAAATGACTATAGCCATGACTGGCATGGAAATGTTTGCAGAAATTCATGAAGCAATAATAAGGAGATAGAAATTCTTCTTGCTATAGGAAGCAAAATGGCACAACATTAACATGGAATATTCATTTTTGCAATAAAGTCTTTGGCTACTCATGGGTGGCTGAGCATATGGGGAGGCTCTCACTCCATGAGAGGAATTTTTCATTCAAAAATAGAAAATCCTGTTGCTGGCAGAATGTCATTTGCATCTGTGTCCCCTGCAATGTGTGTCAGCACCACCATTCGGGCCACCAAGTAGCCTAGAAACACATACTGCACTACATATTCCACAGAGCCATGCCACATGTCACATCAGGACCACAGTGGAGATTGCAGATTCAGTTCTGGCAAAGTAGGACTTTAAGAGAATCACTGGCATTGTTTTTCACAGGTTCTCACATCCTCCAAACAACTATGTGTGGTAGGTAGAGTGGTTTGACCTCATTTAACGGGAGGAAACTGAAGCTTAGAGAGGTGACTACTTAAATGACTTATCCAAGGTTACACAGTCAGTGTACCTGACTTAGCGTAGGGTTCTTTTTCTTACTAAAACTGTCATATTTACTCATTACACTTATGTTTGCCTGCTCCATTTGGCCAAAGAGCTAATTGTGCCCACAATCTGCATTTCTTGGTCATGAGAATTAGAGAACAGATCTTAGGGATCTGAACCCTGGAGAGTCAGGCACTCTCTAGGATCCAATCTTGGTTCTGTGATAAGCAACCTGTGACAGGGCTTGGAAAATCTAGAGTTATAATAACCATCCCAAACTGACTCCAGCTGCCCGCAACTAGATTACATTGAGGTAATACACTTACCTTTGGATATTTTATATAGCATATCAATTCAATAAGCATTCATAGAGTGGTGCCAGGCACCAGTCTAAGTGCTGGGAATACATCAGTGGACAAAATAAAGAATTAATGCAATTAATGTACAATGAGAGCATCTTTATTTGAAAAATAAGGACTCTATTTCACAAATTCAGTATAACAGCAAAGCTTTTAAATGGCCTTGTTCCTCCTCCCACTACACCTCTGAGCTGGACCAGATTCACAGGCATACTCCTATAAGTTGGGAAATGCCATGTCCTAACAGCTTTAGAGTCTTCAAACATTGCACAAAAAAGATGTGAATCACCCCAATTCAAAAGCTTCCCTTTAAACAACTCAGAAAACTAGCAGTCCTGGGCTAAAAAATGCTAAATTAACAGCCTATTGGAATTTAAGCACACTTCTAAGCTGCTTAACACTTGATGAGTAAAAACTCAGGAAAGGACTCTACAGGGTAACAGTCTGGCTCCTGGAAGGATGGGAATCGTGGAAGCCTAGGTCCAAGGTGAACAGTTGGTGTGCGAAGATGAGCTCCAAGTTGATCTTGAGTCTTATGGTATCAATGTGTGTATATATATGTATAATATATACAGAATATATATATATATATACTCTATTAATAAATAATGATGCTAGAATTAGGATGAGTAAAAGAAAATGTGGTAGAATTTGTAAAATATAAAATGTTATACAAATGTAAGATATTAAGATAATAGCTACTTTGTATTGAGTACCTACTATGTGCCAGGCACTATGTTTGGCAAAGTTGATCTTCAGGAATAACCTTACAAGGCAAATTGCTCATTTTCCTACATGTAAAAAAAAAAGACAGGTCCAGAGAAAAGTGAAGTACTGTGTCTGATGTCCCCCAGCTAGTAGATGTAGTGCTAAGATTCAAATCCAAATCTGTCCTGATTGAAAAGCCCACATTCTTTTCATTATGCCATGATGAACAATTTATTTTGCATACTCCGAAACCTAAGGAATAAGGAGTTTTCTCTAATTTTAAAGTTAGAATCTAATAGATAATAGATGGTGGTACTTTTTCTTCATTCCAATATGATCTTACAGTCCAATGGGAAGGTATGATACTGCAGCCACGCCAAATTAGATCTTGAAAAATCACAAAACTGAATCAGAAAATTGCAGCAGTAGAAAATGGAGACCCTTTAAGAAATTGCATGAGGTAGAGTCAAGGAGAAAACAGTGGGGTACCTGCTAGGAGAGGGGGTTTGCAAAGTGCTACTACAAAATAACCGTTTCAGTAAAAAATTCCCAGAGGGTTTTATATTGATTCTTTCATTTGCCCATTTGTTACTTCATTTATTCATCCATGTGCTTCTCAAAGAGTTTTTTTGAGCACTGGCTATAGGCACTCACAGCTCACAGAACTTCAGTGAACTGTGTGAACTAATAAATGAATACCCAGGAGGCCAAATCCAGCATGTCATAGACCTACAGCGGTCTTGACCACTATCTTAACCCTTCTTTTCATACAAATTCAGTTCAGTCAACTTAGGGATTTTATTTTCCTATTGTGACCTATCTTTGATTAACACTGGGAACACAGACTTTGCTTGACTGAAATGTGCTTTACAGCAATGGCTACTGAAGAATAAGCTTCCACAAACTGACTCTTTTGTGAAAAGACTGGAAACTAAGCTTTCTGTAGCAACAGAAAGCAGAACCCACAGAAGCAGGACTTGAGACACCAAGCCCATGCCTGCGGGAAAGAAGTTGCCCTTAGGAATGTGCCAAATTGCTTGAGAAAGGAGAGTGGCTGCTGAGAGGGAAGGAGCTGGCAGCCCCATAAATTATATGACCTAAGCATCACTACTACCCACCAGATCTTGGGCTCCTGGGCCCAAAGGCCTTAGGCCTGCAGTACCAGGTGTAACAACCCAAGTTTAGCAGAGTTTTACTTTAACCTCCAGAGTTCCAAAACTCACATGCATTTTTTTTCTCAGCTTTTATAACTAACTCAAGAGGTCAGAACTGGAAGACCCTTAGGAAACCACTGAGTCCAGTCCAACCAATTTCAAAAGAAGAAACTGAAGCCCAGAAGGGCCAAGAATCGTGCCCATTAAGTTAATGAATGAGCTGAACTAGAACCAATTGCTCCTCCCTCTCCCCTCAAGCTACTACCTTACATATCTATACCTGACAATCTTAAGGCATTTTCAAAACACATGAATTACTTTTGTTTTACTTTTGCTGAGCTAAAAGCATGAAATAGGAAATCAACTAGAAATCACTGGCTTAGCTTCTGATTCCTAGTCCTCATTCCCTACCAATCTCTAATAATTTTCCTGGTTTGTACTTTGCCTTGAGGTATTCCTCCATTTTATCCAGCCTCATTCCTGTATTCAACCAGCTGAGTGCAAATCCTCACCATACCTTGACTGTTTCAGAATCCTGCCACCAAAAGGCTCTGTGCAACTGACCTTTATACTTTAATTGGTAACATTTATTTTTGAAGAAGCGGCTGCCAAGCTGTCCCCTAAATGCACTTTTAAAATTTTGAAATTTGAGGGGGAAATGGAAAGTTTCTACATAGAACAATCATTTTTTACATAAAACTACATTTTTAGAAAGGTCAAAACTTACCAAGAAACGACCACCTGACTTGTGAGAAGCCCCAACCTCCAAAGGGAGTGATTGTATCTATTGTGAACAAGTCAGGGAGCTTCTTTCTCCAGATTCTGATGGGGCCAAAAACTTGCTATCAAAGTAAATTGCTTCTTCCAAAAGTGTCTTTTGGGGAAGCTGGAGAACAGAATTCTGAGAAGAGCTGGTTGGAGGAAGCATTAGTTGAAGTTATAGCTAATATAGTTGTCATTTTGAATTCTTCTCTAACTTTTTAAAAATAGTTAAATTGAAATATCATGGTGAACAGAGCTAAATGCTTCCAGTTCAGACAAAAGGGCAAAAAGAGAGGCTCATTTGGACCTGCAAGCCTCTGCAGAAAGGCAGGCTAGTGTTAAAGGATAATTTTTAAAGAAAAAATCATGACTCTCATGCAAATATAAAAGAAACACATGTCAAAAATTTTTATTGAACTCATTATTTAATGAGGGAAACAGTAAGATGCTACAACCAGTTCAAAGGCGGATTTGAAGAACATAGACTCTTACAGGCAATTAAGAATACTGGATCGAGTTTTCAGATAGATACAAAACTGGTCAATATCCAATATCCAGGACAATAACCAATTGCATGGCATCAGACAAAATTCCTTTGCATTTCTATGGATAAGAGTATTTTGCAGTATTTTCAGTTTTTTACCACTTATAAAGTTGTTAAATAGCTCAAAGCCAATAAAAGGCGCAGATATCCCAGAAGAATGCACAAGTCAGAACATCTAGTAATCTTTTTTGCCCATTCAGTCTTTCATAATTTTCCTTGACACTAAAGAGAACTATTGCAATCAGACTGCCTTAAGGTCAGCAGGCCCCATAACCCTTGGGGCCCAGGTTAGGGAGGCAGCCTAAGGGATGGCCTAAGAAACTGCTGAAAGTGTAATTTGACACCTAAAAGAGAATTAGCAATGCCTAAAATGGATTAAAGAAACCAAGAGTGGCTTTCCCAAAACCTCAGGAGCTAGGAAATCTGAAAATTGGAGAGATCCACCCATGAGACTGAAAGCAGCTGGTGATGGCCTAAGAAGGTCTGTGTAAAGGAAAACACATGTCTCCCTGTTTGCTACGCTATCTTGCAAAACCCAGCTCAAGACATCTGGTTGAAATACAACACCTTGATTCTTGCCTGGCAACAAAGTACAAGTAAATACAATCTCACGAGTAGGCTCACTAGGAAACTTCAGGAACACATTAGGGAGGATTGTGAAGAATTCTGCCAATTTTTCTAGCACTTCACATATTGTGTAACTGATTTTCTATTAAGTGCCTGTATACCTTTGGGTTTTATGTATGACTGAAAACCAGTACAGGTCCAGAAATCAAAAGCAAGCCTGAGTTTTTTCATTGATAGTTTTCTCCATTCTTCAGCAGTGCTTATCAGCTTCCAGTTTTGCTCTGCCTTTCATTGATTAACTTGGTGATACCTGGCATCCTGGCATCTCTTATATAGTGTGGAAGAGCAACATATGGCAGGGAGTAACTTCAACCCTTTTGTAGTTGCCGCCTTTCTCTTCATCTTCTCTCCAGCAATGAGTTCACACCATTAGGCAGCTGGGAAAGGTGTGAAACACACAATTCATACACACACACACACACACACACGCACAGTTTTTTTTTTTTTTAAAGCATTGGACTAGGAGTTGGGAGCCACCAGTTCTAATTCAAGATCTGAGATTGGGTTCTTAGATGATATAATTTAACTCATTCAATCATGCTGGTACTAAAGAACAATAATGAGATATTATTTTATACTTATTAAAGTAGCAAAAAACATCAAGCATGTGTTGATTCAGCTCTGAGAGAGAGAATGGAAAGATATCCTCATACAATAGTATGAGCAGCGGGATAAATTTGGACAATTCTTTTGAAGGGCAATTTGGCAATTTATATCAGAAGCCATAAAAATAATTCATGCCCTTTCACACAGTAATTCCACTCCTGGAAATTTTTCATTAGGTAATCATTCAAAAGAAGGAAAAAAAACTATATATACAAATACATTTTACAATGCCATTATGCATAATCTTTTAAAAAAGGTAACAGCCAAATGTCCAACAAAATCAGAATAGTTAAGAGAATTAAGCCAAATAGATTGAATGGAATATTATGTAAGCAATAAAATCATACTTCTGAGGACTGCAATAAATGCTGAAAAATCTAAACACAATAATGTTAAGAGACAAAAATAGAACACACAATTGTATAGACATTTTCATTGTATAAAAACCTATCTCCAGAGAACAGATACATTAAAAAATTCCCTTACCCAATCTCTTCTTCTTCTCTCCTATGTCAGAGAAAGAAATTTACCTCTCTCAGCGGTTAATCCAGACCCCTCCTACTTCTGTAGAGACTATGCTCCATACCCTGTCAACAACATTTCCAATTTCTCCCTTTCTTCTGCTTCCTTTCAAATCTTTCAAAATAATAAAATGGTCGATTTAGATCCTCAGATTTTTACTTTTTTCTACTTTCAAATTTCCTGTAATATATTTATATTACTTTCATAATTTAAAGTAATTTTAACAGAAGAAATAACATAAATATGGGTGCTATCCCAAATTCTACCTTCGGTCTTCTCTGTTCTTCTCTCTTGCTTCTTTTGCTTCTTTGGTGATGTCATCTATTTCCAAGCACTCAATCATACCCTTAATGATAATGACCTATATCTATCTCTTTAGTTCTTGATGCTCTTCTGGAGTTCCAACTACCTGCTGGTAAGTGTCATTTGGAGGTACTTGCCACTATCTCACATTAAACACATCTTTCTGTATGAGACATTAACGTGACACCTCAACATACCCATAACACGGACCATTTCTTTACTTCCCAGAACTAACAGGTCCCTTTACCCTAGGCGAAACCTTCTTTCCTTAACTGGATCACTGCAACAACCTTCTAATTGGCCTTTCCACTTTCTTCCTTGTTCTGCTCACACACCAGTGTGCATGATCTGACTAAATTACGAAGCAGATCATGGTACTCCCCTGCTCAAAACCATAAGATGATTTCTATCTCAACCAGAATAAAATCTAAACTTCTTACAACTGTCTACAGGGCAATATACAATCTTGATCTAAGCCACATCTCTGAGCTCATCTCCTTTCCCTGGTGAAATTCTCTGCTTCAACTACGTTCTTTTTGTCCTGAACCTCCAACCCCACTCAACTTCTCTCTTGCTTCAGGGCTATTGCACCTGCTGTTCCTTCTGCCTAGACTGCCTTTCAGTCTCCCCTATCCCTCCATCCTTCCTACATGAGACAGTACTTCTCTACATGAGGACCTGTCTTAGTCTGTTTAGGCAGCTATAACAAAATACCCTCACATAAGCAATGTATAAAGAGCAGAAATCTATTTCTCACAGTTCTGGAGGCTGGAAAGTCCAAGATTAAGGCACATGTAATCCATTGCTATGGTTTATATGACTCCCCCAAAGTTCATGCTTTGAAAACTTTACCCCCAATACAGCATTGCTGGGAGATGGAGCCTAATAAGAGGTGATTAGGTCATTGAGGGCTCTGCTCTCATGAATGGATTAATAACCTTATCTCTGGAGTGAGTCAGTTATCATGAGAATGGTTTTGTTATAAAAGCAAGTTTGGCCTCCTTTTTGCTCTCTCTCTCTTGTACCTCTCTTGCTTTTCTGCCTTCTGCCATGGGATGGATGATGGAGCATGAATGCCCTCACCAGATGCTGGTGCCATGCTCTTCGACTTCTCAGCCTCCAGAATGTGATCCAAATAAACTCCTATTGTTTATCAAGTACATAGTCTGTGGTATTATTATAGCAATACAAAACAGAGTAAGACGTGTGTATCACTAGTTTGTTCCTTTCTGTTGCTAAGTAGTAATCCATGGTATGGATGTACCGTGGTTTGTTTAAACATTCCCCCATTTTAAGTTACCTGAGTTGTTTCCAGTCTTGACTGTTATCAATAAGGCTGCTATTAACATTCATGTACAAGCTTTTATGTCAATACAAATTTTCATTTTTCGGGGATAAATACCCAGATGTATAATTACTGGGTCATATAGTAATTGCATGTTTAGTTTTATAATAAACTGTCAAACTGTTTTCCAGAGTGGCTGTGCCATTTTATATTTCCACTAGCAACATATTGGTAATTCATTGTCTTTACATACTAACTGGCATATGGTGTTGTCACTTTTCTATTTTAACCATTCTGATAGGTGTACAGTGATTATCTCATTATGCCCTCACACAGGGCAATTTTTATCGCCCTAAAGGCTAATGGTGTTGACATACTTCCATAAGCTTATTTGACCATCTCCTTGGTTTCTTCATGTCTTTTGCCCATTTTCTTTTTTTTTTTTTTTTTTGTATTTTTTTAGTAGAGACGGGGTTTCACCGTGTTCGCCAGGATGGTCTCGATCTCCTGACCTGGTGATCCGCCCGTCTCGGCCTCCCAAAGTGCTGGGATTACAGGCTTGAGCCACCGCGCCCGGCCCCCATTTTCTAATAGGATTGTTTTTATATTGTTGAGTTTTAAGAGCTCTTTGTAGTATATGAGATACAAATCCTTTTTCAAATATGTGTTGTACAAATGTTTTCTCCCAGTGTGTAGCTTATCTTTTCCTCCTTTAACACTTTTTTTTCACAAAGCAAAAGTTTTTAACTTTGATAAAGTCCAATTTATCAAATTTTTTCTTTTATGGATCATGCTTTTGGTATAAAGTCTACAAATTCTGCCTGGCCCTATATCTGAAAGATTTCCCTCTATTTTTCTAAGCTTTTGAATAATAGTTCTATGTTAAGTCTGTAATTCATCTTGAGTTAATTTTTATAAGGTATGAGGTTTAGATAGATGTTCATTTTTCTGCCTATAGATGCTCAGTGGCTCCAGGATCATTTATTGAAAAGTCTATGCTTCCTCAATTGAATTGGTTTTGCACCTTTATCAAAAATCAATTGGACATATTTGTGTGTGTCTATTTCTAGGTTCTCTATCCCATTTTATTGATCTATGTGTCTATCCTTCTTCCAATATGACACTGTTTTGATTACTGTGGCTATGTAGCAGGACTTCATATTGGGTAGACTCATTCCTCCCATTTTATTCTTCTTTTTAAAGATGCTTTAGCTATTCTAGGTCCTGTACTTTTCAATATAAATTTTAGAATAAGCTTGTCTATGGCCACAAAAAAAATGTTGCTGGGATCATTTAATTTAACAGCTTTGTTGAGATATAATTGGTATACAATACAATTTCACACATTTAAAGTATACAATTTAATGAGATTGTTGTATGTATATACCACCACAATTAAGATATTGAACATACCCATTACTCCAAAGTTTCTGCATGACCCTTTTTAATCTCTCCCCCTTCAGCCCTGTCTCAAGGGAACTACTGATCTACTTTCTGTCATTACGTATTAGTTTGCATTTCTTTTTGTTTTACATAAATGGAATCATACAATATGAACACTTTGTCTGGCTTCTTTCACTCAGCTTAATTCTTTTGAGATTCATCCACGTTATGCCATTCACTCAGTTTATTCCTTTTTAATGCTGAGCAATAGTCTATTGTGTCGATATATCACAGTTTGTTTATCCATTTCCAAACATTTGAGTTGTTTCCAGTTTTTGGGCCAGTACAAATAAAGCTGCTATGAACATTCACGTACAAGTATTTGTCCTGACACACACTTTCATTTCTCTTGGGTAAAAATCTAAGAGTAGTGTGGTTGGTGCTATGGTTTGAATGTGTCTCCTCCAAAATTCAGGCATTGCCAATGTGGTAGTATTAAGAGGTGGGACATTTAAGAGGTGATTAGGTTATGAGGGTTCCCCACTTTTGTGAATGGGATTAAGTACCCTCTAAAAAGGGGCTGACAGGATTTTGTTCCTTTTACCCTTCTGCCATGTGATAGCACAGTCTTCCTCCCCTCCAGAGAGTGAAGCAAATAAAACACCATCAGGGAAGCAGAGAGCGGCCCTTAGACAGTGAACATGCCAGACCTTGATCTTGGACTTCCTAGTCTCCAGAACTATGAGAAAATAAATTTCTGTTCCTTATAAATGACCCAGTGGCTCATGCCTGTAATCCCAGCACTTTGGGAGGCCGAGGCAGGTGGATCATCTGAGGTCAGCAGTTCGAGACCAGCCTGGCCAACATGTTGAAACCTCGTCTCTACTAAAAATACAAAAAATTAGCCAGGCGTGGTGTCGAGTGCCTGTAATCCCAGCTACTCCGGAGGCCAAGGCAGAAGAATTGCTTGAACGTGGGAGGCGAAGGTTGCAGTGAGCCGAGATTGCGCCATTGCACTCCAGTCTGGGAGACAAGAGTGAAACTACATCTCAAATAAATAAATAACCCAGTCTCAGGTAATCTGTTATAGCAGTACAAATGGACTAAGCTGGATCTTATAGCAAATGTATGTTTAATTTTTTAAGAACCTGCAAACTGTTTTCAAAAATGGTTGTACCATTTACATTCCCATCAGCAATGTATGAGAGAGTTCCATTTCCTCTGCATCCTTGCCAAGCCTCCGTATGGTCAAAATTTTAGTTTTAACTGTTCCAATAGTTGGTATCTCATTGTAATTTTATTTATGTTTCCCTAAGGACTATCAGTGTTGAGCATCTTTTCACGTGCTTATTTACCATTCAGATATCTTCTTTAGTGAAATATCTTTTCATATTTTTTGCCCATTTTTTAATTTAGTTATTTGTTCTCTTAGTGATAAGTTTTGACAGTTCTTTATATATTCTGAGTGCATGTCCTTTATAAGATATATGATTTGCACATATTTTCTCTCATTTTGTGGGTCATCTTACTCTTTTCTTCACCATGTCTTTTAAAGAACAGATGTTTTAAATTTTAATGAAGTTCAATTTATCACATTTTTACGTATTGTGTTTTTGGTGTCATATCTAAGACATTTTTTGCCTAATCCAAGTTCACAAAGATTTTTTTCTATGTTTTCCTCTAGAAATTTATATTTAGGTCTATGCTCTTCTATCTAGAAGTACTACATTTAAGTCTATGATTCATTTTGACTATTTTTTTTAGATGCAAGATATGGATTTGTGTTTTCTCTTTTTTGACATATACATATCTATCTAATTGCTCTAGCATCATTTATTGAAAACGGTATCCTTTCTCAACTAAATTGCCTCTTCACCTTTGTCAAAAATCAGTTGTCCTTACATGTAAAAGTCTATTTATGGTTTTTCTATTCTATTCCATTGATCTATTTGTCTATCTTCACACCAATACCATGCCGTCTATATTACTGTATCTTTAAAGGAAGTCTTAAAATCAGGTAGTGTTAGCCCTCTTTGTTCTTTTTAATTTTTAATTGACAAATAATAATTGCATATATTTATGGAGTACAATGTGATGTTTCAATACATACACACATTGCAGAATGATCAAATCAGGTAATTAACGTATTTGTCACCTTGAATGCTTATCATTTCTTTGTTGTGAGAACATTTAAAATCCTCTCTTTTAGCTATTTTGAAACATACATTATTAACTTTAGTCACCTTGTTGTGCAATACAACACCAGAACTTATTCTTCTTGTCTAAATGAAATTTTGTACTTGTTGACCAATGTCTCCCCTTTCCCCATCCCCCTCCCACCACCAGCCTCTGGTAACCACCATTCTACTCTCTTCTTCTATGAGTTCAACTTTTAAAAATTCCATGTATAAGTGAGATCCTGCAGCATTTGTCTCTCTATGTCTGGCTTATTTCATTTAACATAATATACTCTAAGTCCACACATGTTGTCACAGATGACAGAATTTCCTGTTTATTTTTTGTTTTTGTTTTTAGAGAAAGGGTCTCTCTCTGTCACCCAGGCTGGAGTACAGTGATGTAACTATAACCTTGAATTCCTGGGCTCAAGCAATTCTCCTGCCTCAGCCTTCCAAGTAGCTAGGACTATAGGTGCATGCCATGCCTGGCTATTTATTTTATTTTATTTTGGAGAGACAGAGTCTTGATATACTGCTAAGGCTGGTCTTGAACTCCTGGCCTCAAGGGATTCTCCTGCCTCAGCTTCCCAAAGCATTGGGATAACAGGCATGAGCCACTGTGCCTGGCCTGGAATTTCCTGTGTGTTTTTTAAGGCCAAATAATATTATGTATAAATACCACAATTTAAAATCCACTCATCCATTGATGGACACTTAGGTTGTTTCTGTATCTTAGCTATTGTGAATAATGCAGCAATAAACGTGGAAATGCAGGCATCTCTTCAGCATACTGATTTGAATTCCTTTGGGTATATACCCAGTAGTGGGATTTCTGGATCATATGGTGATTCTATTTTTAGTTTTTTGAGAAAATGACTGTACTAATTTATAATACTACCAAAAGTGTATGAAAGTTCCCCTTTCTCCATATCCTCAACAACACTTGTTATCTTTCATCTTTTTGATGATAGTCAATCTAACAGGTGTGAGGTGACATTTCAATGTGGTTTTAATTTGCATTTCTCTGATGATTAGAGATATTGAAGATTTTTTTCATATATATGTTGGCCACTTTTATGTCTTCTTTTGAAAAATTTCCATTCAAGTTGTTTGCCCATTTTAAAATAGGGTTATTTGTTTTCTTCGTTCTTGAGCAGTTTGAGTCCCTTGTATATATTAGCCCCTTACTCGATGTATGATTTGCAAATATTTTCTCCCAATCCCTGTGTTGTCTCTTCATTTTATTAATTGTTTCCTTTGCTTTGCAGCAGCTTTTTATTTTGATACAATCCCGTTTGTCTATTTTTGCTTTTGTAGCCTGTGGTTTGATGTCATATCCAAGAAATCTCTGCCCAGACCAATGTTGTGGATATTTACCTCATGTCTCCTTTCAGCGATTTTATATTTTCAGGTTTTATGTTTAAGTCTTTAATCCATTTTGAGTTGATTCATGTGTAAGAGGTGAGACAAGGGTCCATTCTCATTTTTCTGCATATGATATCCAGTTTATTCAATACCATTTATTGAAGAGACTATTCTCTTTTTATTCTATTTTTATTTCTCCATTATGTGTTGTTGGTATGTTTGTGAAAAATCAGTTGACCATGGATGGGTGGATTTGTCCCAGCTCTCTCTCTCTCTCTTTCTTCTTCTTCTTCTTCTTCTTCTTCTTCTTCTTCTTCTTCTTCTTCTTCTTCTTCTTCTTCTTCTTCTTCTTCTTCTTCTTCTTCTTTCTTCTTCTTCTTCTTCTTCTTCTTCTTCTTCTTCTTCTTCTTCTTCTTCTTCTTCTTCTTCTTCTTCTTCTTCCTTTCTTCTTCTTCTCCTTCTTCTCCTTCTTCTCCTTCTTTTTTTTTGAGATGGAATCTCGCTCTGTTGCCCAGGCTGGAGTACAGAGGCACGATTTCGGCTCACAGCAACCTCCACCTCCCGGGTTCAAGTGATTCTTCTGCCTCAGCCTCCCGAGTAGCTGGGACTACAGGCAGGCACCACCACGCCCGGCTACCTTTTGTATTTTTAATAGAGATGGGGTTTCACCACATTGGCCAGGCTGGTCTCGAAATCCTGACCTCGTGATTTGCCCACCTCGGCCTCCTAAAGTGCTGGGATGACAGGCATGAGCCACCATGCCCAGCCTGGGTTCTCTATTCTATTCCATTGGTTGATGTATCTGTTTTTATGCCAATAGTGTGCTGTCTTAATTACTACAGTTTTGTAATATATTTGAAATCCAGTAGTGTCACGCCTCCAGCTTTCCCTTTTTGCTCATGATTGCCTTAAGTAGTCAAGATTTTTTGTGGTCCCATATGAATTTTATGATTTCTAAAAATTTCTGTAATTAATGATATTGAAATTTTCATTGGGATTGTATTTAATCTGCAGATCGCTTTGGGTAGTATGGGCATTTTTACTAGCCCTCTAATTATGTTCTTCTTCAAAGTTGCTTTAGCTATTCTATGTCCTTTGCATTTCCATATGAATTTCAGAATCAGCTTGTCAATTCTACAGAAGCCTTCAGGGATTTTGATTGGGATTGCATTTAAATCCATAGATCAATTTGGGGAGAATTGACACTTTAATAATGCTGAATCTTCTGACCCACAAATATAATATATCTCCCCAATCATTTTGGGTTTCCTTCAGTTTCTCCCAGCAATTTTCTATAGTTTTCACTGTACAGATCTTTCACGTCTTTTGTCAGGTGTATCCCTAAGTATTTTGGATTAGGTATTGGATTAAGATCCCTAAGTATTTTGTTGCTATTGTAAATGGTATTGTTTTGTTTATTTCAATTACTAATTTTTCATTGCTAGTACACAGAAACACAATTAATTTTTATGTACTGATCTTGTATCCTGCAATCTTGCCAAACACACTTAATAGTTTAAAGAGATCTTCTAAAAATTCCATCAGATTTTCTACATAGATGATCATGTTCATGAATAAATACAGTTTTACTTCTTCCTTTCCAATCTGGATATCTTTTATTTATTTGTCTTGCCTGATTGCACTGGCTAGAATGTCCAATACAATGTCGAATAGAAGAGTAAAAGTGGACATTCCTTTCCCTATTACTGATCCTTCACTAATAAGTGTAATACTAGCTATAGTTTTTTTTGTAGCTGTTTTTCATCAGGTTGAGGAAGTTCCCAGTGATTCCTACTTTGCTGAGAATTTATATGAGAAACAGATGTTAAATTTTGTCATGTACTTTTTTTGCACTGGTTAAGATGATCATATGATTTTTTCTTTCCAGTTTGTTAATATAGTGAGTTACATTGACTAATTTTCAAATATAAAATCAACCCTGCATTTTTGGGATAAACCCTATGTCATCATGGTGCATTATTATCCTTTTTATATAATATTGAATTCTGTTTGCTGAAATTTTGTTCAGAAAATTTTTGTATCAAGGTAGTGCTGGTCATAGAAAATATTTTGGCATCAGAACAATGAGCTGGGAAATATTCCCTCTTCCTCAATTTTCTGGAAGAGTTAGTGTTGAATTGGTATTGTTTATTCCTTAAATTTTTGGTAGAATTCATCGATGAAGTCATCTGGGGCCTGATGTTTTCTTTGTGGAAAGGGTTTTAATTACCAATTCAATTGTATTAATAGATGTAGGGCTATTCAAGTTATCTAATTGTTCTTGTGTGAGCTTTGGTAGTTTGTTTCTTTCAGAGAATTTATCCATTTTATTTAAATTGTCAAATTTAGAGGCATATAATTGTTACAGTGTCCCATAATCCACTTACTATTTTGTGGATTCTGTAGTGGTATCATTTTTCTTATTTTTGACATTAGTGATGCATGTCTTCTCTCTGTTTTGTTGGTCAGTCTGGTATAGGCTTATCAATTTTATTGATCTTTTCAAAGAACCAGATTTTGGCTTCACTGATTTTTCTCTATTGTTTTCCTGTTTTCTATACCATTGACTCCCATCCTGGTCTTTTTTTATTTACATATTTCCTTTTTTCAGTTTATTTTGGGTTGAATTTGCTCTTCATTTCCTAGTGTCTTAATATGAAATTGAGGTCATTGACTTTAGAACCTTTGTTCTTTGCTAATGTAAGTGTTTTCATGCTGTAAATTTTCCCCTTTTACTACTTTAGCAGCATCTTGCAAATTCTGCTATGTTGTATTTTCACTTTCATTCAGATCAAAATATATTCTAATAACCCTTTAGACCTCTTTGATCCATGGATTAGTTAAAAGGGTGTCATTTTGTTTTCAAATATTTGGAGAATTTTCAGGTATGTTTTTGTTATTGATTTGTAATTTAATTTTGTTTTAATGAGAACACATACTTTGTACGGCTTGGATTCTTTTAATTTTCTTACGGTTTCTTTTATTACCTTCAATGTGGTCTATCTTGAATGTTTCATGTACACTCGAAAGCAATGAGTATTCTTCTGTAGTTGGGTGGACTGTTCCATAATATAGTAAATTACACTATATTATGTCAATTAGTTTAATTTGGTTGGTAGCTGTTAGACTGACAGAAATTTATTGTTTATAGTTCTGGAGATTGGGAAGGCCAAGATCAAAGCACCCAGCAGATTCAGTGTCTGATGAGGGCCCATTCTTCATAACGGTGCCTTCTACATGTCCTCATATGGTGAAAAGGCAAAGGGGCTTCCTCAAGCCTCTTTTATAAGGGCACTAATCCCATTAATAAGAGTGAAGCCCCCCCCCCAAAGGTCTCACCTCTTAATGTTATCACACTGGGGATTTTCAACATATAATTTTGTGGGGACACAATCATTCAGACCACAGCAATAGTGTTGTGGAAATCTTTTACATCCTTACTGATTTTCTACTTATCCCATCAAATTTTTTTTTGGTTTGTTTTTAGATGGCGTCTCGCTCTGTTGCACAGGCTGGAGTGCAATGGCGTGATCTCAGCTCACTGCAACCCCCACCTCCCAGGTTTAAATGATCCTCCTGCCTCAGCCTCCCGAGTAGCTGGGACTACAGGCGCCCACCACCATGCCCAGCTAATTTTAATATTTTTAATAGAGACGGGGTTTCACCATGTTGGTCAGGATGGTCTCGATCTCCTGACCTCAGGATCTGCCTGCCTCGACCTCCTAAAGTGCTGGGATTACAGGCATGAACCACCACGCCTGACCTTATCCCATAAAATTTTAAGAGAGGGGTATTGAAGTCTCCAGTCAGAATCATGGATTTGTCTATTTTTTCTTGTAGTTCTGTCAGTTTTTGTTCCATATATTTTGAAGCTCTTTTATTAGCTGCATAAACATTTAGAAACTTTATTTCTTCCTGATGAATGGAACCCTTTGTCATTATGAAATGACCTTCTATATTCCTAACGATGTCATTTGTGCTGAAATCTACACTGTCTGAAGTTAACAGCCACTATATTTTCCATATTTGTTTCCTTTTAACCTATTTGTCTCTTTATATTTAAAGTATGGTTCTTGCAGGCAGCAGATATGGTTAGGTCTTGCATTTTTACCCTATTTGACAATCTCTGCCTTTTCACTGGAGTGTTGAGGTAATTTTCATTTAATGTAATTTTAGGTATGCTTAGATTTAAATCTATCATGTTTTCTATTTGTTCCATTTTATTTTTCTTCCATCTTTCCTCTTTGGCTTCTCTGGAATTGAATATATTTTATTATTCCATTTTGTCTTGTTTTCGATTATTGACTATAACTCCTTGTTTTGTTACTTTAATGGTTGCTGACCCTTCAGACATTATAAGTATAATAGAGAAATAATACAAACAAATTTATATCTACATGCCTTATATGTAATGGACCAATTTCTTGACAGATACACATCATCAAAGCTCACTCAAAAAGAAATAGGTAACCTGGGTAGTTTGAGATCCGTCAAGGAAATGTGATTTGTAGTTAAAAAGCTTCCAGGCCCAGGTGGTTTCACTCACAAATTCTACCAAACATTTAAGAAAGAAATAAAATCAGTTGTACATAATCTTAAGAAAAGAAGAAGGAGGAGGAGGAGGAGGAGGAGGAGGAGGAGGAGAAGGAGGAGGAGGAGACCTTCCCAACTCATTGTATGAGGCCAGTGTTACCTTAATACTAAAGCTAGGTAAAGATACTACATGTGAAGAAAACTACAGACCAGTATTTCTTATGAATATAAGATGAGAAGAGTCAGCGTGGTGTGTGCTGTTTCCCAGCCAAATTTAATTATGCAGGTGCAAGATAGGTGGACTGTTGGATTTAACCAGACTTAGAATTTGACCATTTGAGTAAAAAGTAAGAGAGGAGCAAGGGAATTGAGAGCACATGGAAAGGAATTAAAATAATGGTTGGCCATGGAATTTATGTAGAGTATGGAGGGAAGTGTGGACATGAAGAAGAGTGGGAGTAGTAGGTTCATTGAGTGGGACTAACATATCATTAGAATTGGGAAATGATAAGAAATGAGTTAGAAGGAGGTGGTAGTTGCAGATTGGGATGATTGAAACTCAGAAAAGAGAGGAACAGTAGCTTTTTTTTTTTTTTTTTTTTTTTTTGAGATGGAGTCTCACTCTGTCATCCAGGCTGGAGTGCAGTGGTATGATCTCAGCTCACTGCAACTCTCCGCCTCCCGGATTTAAGCAATTCTCCTGTCTCAGCCTCCCAAGTAGCTGGGACTACAGGCGCCCACCACCATGCCCGGCTAATTTTTGTATTTTTAGTAGAGACGGGGTTTCACCATATTGGTAAGGCTGGCCTCAAACTCCTAACCTCAGGTGATCCGCCTGCCTCAGCCTCCCAAAGTGCTGGGATTACAAGCGTGAGCCACCGCGCCCGGCCAAGAAATAATAGCTTCTCCTAATGTTAAAGTCAATGATACAACCATGTGGGTTAGCAGTTCAAGTAGGGTGGAGGACAAGATAATTAGAGGAGAGGAAGTCAGGGAGCTGAGAGAAAGATAATCTATGTGGTTACTAAAATGACCAAGAATTATGACAGGAATAGTGTTAGTGAGAGTGACAGTGAGCCAGGTGCTAAAATCTTTGAGTAAGGGTGAGTGTTCTGGGATCAGTAGTTGACTGCCCTGAGTACAGATAATAGATGGTATAGTCTTTGATGACATGAGATTTAAAGCTGGGGGTTACTATTGAGAAGGAAGGGAGAATGTTCTGGAAGCAACAATGAGAAGGAGATCTTTTCCATCTCCAGGCCCTGTGGTGCTTGAGGTTAGGAAGAGAAAGCAGCACCATTTAAAAGGGTTTCAGCGAGTGAAGACCTTAGAGGAGAATTTGATTTCAGTTAAGCACAAAAATGAAGGGAATGTATAAAGAAGCAGTTGTGGATACAGGGGAATGGTGATGACTGACCAGAAATTCCAAGAAGTAAAGTGGAAGAATTTCAGAAGTTGGGGAGAGTAGGGATATGGGGTCATAAAAGGGATATACAGAGGAGACTTGGAGTGACTGATATCAACAGGTAAAAGCCATGATGAAATGATTTATCATCAGAAGCAGAACCAGTAGGATGTGTATGGCCAGAGGTGGAGGGGGGAGTGAAGAGAGAGAGAGAGAGAGAGAGAGAGAGAGAGAGAGAGAGACCTTTTATAAAGAATTGACATATACAATTGTTAGATTGTGTGAGAACTGGCTAAACAAATCCAAAATCTATACTGCAGCCAGTCAGGAAGGGAGGATCACAGGCAGTTTAGAACTCATGGACGCAGGCTGAAACTTTTATCTGCAAGAAGTCATGAAGGAAGGATAATGAGCAGAATGGAATCATATGGATATATGGGCCAAAGCTGTGGTCTACTGGTGGAATTTCTTCTCTCTCCCAGGGAAATCTCAGCTCTGCTTTTACAGCCTTTTAATAGATTCAGTCAGGTCTGTCCAGGATAAAATTCCTTACTTAAAGTTAACTGATTAGGGACTTAGTCACACCTGCAAAATATCTTCACTGAAACACCTAGATTAGTGTTTGACTAAATAACTGGAAACTGTAGCGTAGCCAAGTTGGCACATCAAAAAGGCATCACAGTTGACTTGGTCTTACTATTTTATCTAATCTGACATTTTCTGCCTTGTAATTGGGGTGTTTAGACTATTTACATATAATGTGATTACTGATAATAGCCAGGTTTAAGTCTATCATCTTGTTATTTTCTATTTGTCCCATCTGGTTTTTATTCCTCTTTTCCTGCCTTGTTCTGAATTGAGGATTTTTTTGTGTGTGAGTCCGCTTTACCTCCTTTTCCAGCTTATTAACTATAAGTTTTGTTTTGTTATTTTAGTGGTTGTTTTAGAGTTTGTAGTCTATATCTTTAACTTATCATAATCTACGTTTAAGTTATAGCTTACTGCCTTAAAAATAGTATAAGCTCCTTAAAATAGTATATTTTCATTTCCCCCTCCCAACCTCTGTGTTTTGTCATATATTTTACTTTAAATTATGTTATAAACCCCACAATACATTGTTATTATTTTTGTTTAACTATCCAATTATCTTTTAAATAGATTTAAATAACAAGAAAACAATCTTGTATATTTATTTACATAGTTATCATTTCCAGTGCCCTTCATTCCTTTTGGTTCATTCCATTTGGTTCATTCCGTATTTCCATTTGGTATCATCTTCTTCCTGGGGGACTTCCTAGGGGACTTCTTGTAGTGCAGGTCAGCTGGTGATAAATTCTTTTGGCTATTGTATGTCTGAAAAATCTTTATTTCATCTTTATTTTGAAAACTATTTCCATTGGGCAAAGATTTCTAGATTGACAGTTCATTTTTCCTGCAGTCCTTTAAAGATGTTGCTCTGCTGTTCTCTTGCTCGATTTTTACAATGAGAAGTCTGCTCTTATTCTTTGTTCCTTTGAATATAATGTGTCTTTTTCCCCCTGGCTGCTGTTAACATTTTACTTTGCATTTAAGAGTGTTCAAATTTTTCTCCTTTGGCTGCTTCGAATATTTTGTCTTTATCACTGGTTTTGAGCAATTTGATTATTATATGCCTTGGCTTGGTTTTCTTCATGTTTCTTGAGGTTCTTTGAACTTCTTGAATGCTTGGATTTATATATTTCATCAAACTTGAAAATTTTTGGCCGTATTTCTTCAAATATTTTTCTGCCTTCTTCCCTTTCGGAGACTCCAATTACATGTGTATTACATTGCTTAAAGTTGTCCCACAGCTTGCTGATGCTTCTTTTGATTTTTAAAGATTTTCTTTTCTCTATGTGTTTCATTTTGGATAGCTCTATTGCTATGCCTTCAGGTTTACTGATCTTCTCCGATGTCTAATTTGATCTTAATCTCATCCAGTATATTTTTCATCTCATACATTGTACTTTCCATCTCTATGAGTTCAATTAGGGTCTTTTTGATATCTTCTATGTCTCAAGTTAATTCTTTGTACATATGTAATATGGTTAATAACAAATATTTTCATGTGTCCTTGGCTAACTGTAACATTTATGTCCATTTTGGGATGGCTTCCATTGATTGATTTATTTTTCTCCTCATTATGGATTGTGTTCTCCTTGTTTGCACACCTGGTAACCTTTGATTGGATGCTGGATAATGTAAATTTCACACTGCTGTGTGCTGGATATTTTTGTGTTCCTATAAATCTTCTTGAGGCTTGCTCTGGGATACAGTAGGGTTACTTGGAAAAAGTTTGACCCTTAGAGGCCTCACTTGTATAATTTTTTATGTGAATCTGAAATAGTACTTGATCTAGAGCTAATTGTCTCCCATTACTGAGACAAGACCTTCCTGAGTACTCTACCCAATGCTTTGTGAGTTATGAAGTGTTCCATTCTGGCTGGTGGGTATGGACACTATTACTGGTCTCATGTGAGTGCTGCATTACCTTTAACCCTTTTGAATGGCTTTTTCCTTGGCTTTGGGTAGTTTCCTCACATGCATATGCTGATCTGGGGTAACATTTGCAGATCTCCAAAAGTTTCTTTTTGTGCAACTCCTTCCTCTTCAATACTCTGACCTACGAACTCTAGCCACTACTCTCACCCACATCTTCTCAACTCAAGGAGTGTGCTGGGATCCCCCTTATTGTGTTGTAACCTAAAAACTCTCTCATGGCAGCAAGTTGGGCAACCTTAGGGCTCATCTCATTTCTTTCTCATTTTTCAGGAATCACTATTTTTCATTGCCTGATAGCTAGTGTCTCAAAAACCCTTGTTTCATATATTTTGTCTGGAGTTTTCGGGGAGGTTGTGTCAAGTAGAAAGGTAAATTTGGTACCTATTACTCCATCTTGGCTGGAAGCAGAAGTATTATCTCATTTAATATTTTTATATAAGAACTTTATTTAGATATAATTCATATAGCATAAAATTTATCCATTTAAAGTATAAAAATCAATATTTTAGTATAGTCACAGAGTTGTGCAACCATTACCATAACCAATTTTAAAACATTCTCATCACCCCAAAAAAGAAGCCCCATACTTATTAGCAATCACTCTTCAGTTTCCCCCACTAACCTTTCCCCAGCTCTAAACAACAATTAATCTACTTTCTGTCTGTATAGAGGTGCCTGTTCTGTCCACTTCTTATAACCGGGCTCATACAATATGTGGACTTTTGTGAGTAGCTTCTTTCGCATGGCATATTTTCAAGGTTCATCTGTGTTATGGCAGATATCAGTACTTCATTATTTTTTTCCCAAATAATATTTAATTAAATAGATATAGCACATTATTTATATCTATATATAGGGGTGTGTGTGTTTGTGTGTGTGTGTGTTTGTATAGTTGATAAACATCCGATTGTTTCTATCTTTTGGCAATTATGAATAATGTGGCAATATAAATATTCATGTGCAAATTTTTGTGGGATCATACACCTTCATTTCTCTTGAGCACGTACTTAGGAGTGGAATTACTGGGTCACATGGTAACTTTATGTTAATTTTTTGAGACTGTCCTACTTAATTTTAATCCTTACAGTTGTGTGAGGAAGGCTCTGTCATCTCCATTCTACAGAGAAGTCATGGCAGTTCAACTAGGTTAAGTAATTTGCCCAATGTTGCGCTACTAGAAAGTAATGAAATCAGGTTTTCTTGGCAAATAGTCACTCTCATATACTGTTGTCAAGATGATAAGATTGATAAAATTGTTTAGAAGAGCAATTTAGCAATATATGTTCAAAATGTTAAATGCGTACACTTACAACCCAGTAGCTTCTCATCTAGAAATTTATCCAACACAAATACTACCACTTCTACCAAAATATGTGTACCAAAATATTTATTGTAAAGTCATTGTAATAAAAACAATTCAGACACATAAATGGCCAGCAGTAGTGGATTGTACATCCACACAATGCAACCATCAAAGAGAATGTGAAGATATATGCTGATCGAAAAAATGCTCAATAAATAGTAAAAATAAAATCAAAGAGCAGAATAGTATGTATGGTAGTGATTCCATTTGTGGGGAAAACCAAGAAAGACATATGCTTGTACATGTACTGGAAATTACTGAAACACAGAAATACATTACTTATATGTGAAAAATGGGAATAAGAGTACTTTTATTTTTCATTTTATGTTTCTCTGTGCTGTTTTAGCTATTGGTCATGATTTTGTATGACTTCTATACATGTAAAAAGTGATTTTTTAAATACCAGGTATTCTGACTCCAAATCCAGTGCTCTCCCTCATACATCATAACTGTACAATATTTCCATCTTCAAAACTACCACTGAGGCCCAGCATGCTGCCTTACATATAAGAAGCACTGAAATAACTGTCAGAAAGATAAAGAATTCGTCCCCTTTAAGAAAAGGCTAATTGATGCCACAAAGCAGGTTATAAAAATGGTTGAGAAACTTGTTTCAGAAAAGAAACTCATTCAATTGTAACAGAAAATTGATAAGAGAGGGATTAGAGTAAGTTAGAAGTGAGAAGTCTGGTGGTTGCCAGAGCAACCTCTTCCTGATTGGAAGGAATCTCTCGCTGGAGAAGGGCTGTTGATGCAGGCACTGCTGCCTCCATCTTCTTTGTTTTCATTTAGCTTTGATCATCAGGCAATGAGCAAGTAAGCTAGAAGGAGTTCTAGGAGTCAGTGGCATAACCACAGCAACAGGCATGCTGGGACCTGACAGGGAAAGAGGACAGAGTAGATTGGTAGGCAGCAATAGGGAGAAAGAAGGGCCCAACCTGAAGAAGGGAGATTGCCAAAAGTTCAAGTTACAGGGTTCAAGGTAATGAGGCTAATTCAAGCCTTATTTGTACTGGTTTGAGAGCCAATTTGGAGTCTGGGGCCCAGGAACAGTAGTATTTGCACAGCGGTGATAATCATAGAAATTTGGGTAGAAGTTTCTGGATTCAGGGGATTGAGCTGGTTTGAAGAGAACATGGTCTAGTTCCCCTCTCAACCTAAGAAGACAGACTGGGCAAGGTCTAGGCTGGTGGGGGCAGGGTGAGGATGGCATTCAATACAGCCACAGAAGCTACTAGAAGCTCCATGAGAGTAGGGGCTGCTCTTATTCACTGCCGTATCCCCAATGCCTAGAATAATTTTTGACACAGATGGTAAATATGTGTCAAATGAGTGAAGCCCAGTTCTTTAGATTAGGGCTTTCCTCAGACACACCAGATCATGTGCTTAGGGCATCAGGCTAATTCTGAACTTCAGCCACCAGTGGGAAAAAGCTCTTGTTATATTTTCCATCTTGGCAGGAGCTGGGTGAGGCTGACCATGAAGGCTAAAGACCTTCAGTTCCTACAAATGGGCAAGTCTCTGGCAGGTAGAGACCAACAGCCACAAAATTTCTTCTAATCATATCGCAAATGTTACCTCCCCGGAAAGGCCTTTTCTGACTACTATAGCTAAGATGCCCCTCAATACTCACCAGGTGATCCTCTGTCCCACTGCTCTGTTTTATTCACTATCTGAAAACACCTGAGGTATTTGTCAATGGATTCAGTGTCTGTGTCTTTCCACTAGAATTTAAGCTTCACAAAAGCTGGAACTTTGTCTCATTCATTCCTACATTTCTGGCACCTAGAACAAGCGCTTGGTACACAATCAGTGCTCAGTAAATGTTTGTTGAAACCCAGGCTGGAGGAACCAGTCATCTAGCATAAGAACTATTTCCCACTTTTTTATCAGAGGAGAAATGAAAGCTCAAGTTTAATTTACACCGTGATTCAACAACTGAGTTTAGTGACGAAGGTACCAATTTATTTTTGTTTCTATTTATTTACATTTTAATCTATTGAGCAGATATTTTCTATATTAACCATTTTATATTAAACTAGAAAAATTGTCAAAAAGAACTCATATGTTAATCTATGACTACCTCTATCTATGTCTGAAGAAATGTTTGGGCCGGGCACGGTGGGTCACGCCGGGTCACGCCTGTAATCCCAGCACTTTGGGAGGCCAAGGTGGACGGATCATGAGGTCAGGAGATCGAGACCATCCTGGACAACGTGGTGAAACCCCATCCCCACTAAAAATACAAAAATTAGCCTGGCATGGTGGTGTGTGCCTGTAATCCCAGCTACTCAGGAGGCTGAGCCAGCAGAATCACTTAAACCCGGGAGGTAGAGGTTGCAGTGAGCTGAGATGGCACCATTGCACTCTGGGTGACAGAGCGAGACTCCATCTAAAGAAAGAAAGAGAGAAAGAGAGAAAGAAAGAAAGAAGGAAGGAAGGAAGGAAGGAAGGAAGGAAGGAAGGAAGGAAGGAAAGAAAGAAAGAAAGGTTCGACTAGTCTATAGTCAAATCCAAGTTAACAGTTCTGAAGATGGTGTTTCTCAGGGGAGGTAAAAAGGCCTCCAGCATCAGAATCACTTATCAAAAATTCATATTCCTAGGCCTTCCTTCTAGAACTATCAAATCATAATCTGAGGGACAACCCAGAAACCTACATTTTAAACAAGCTCTCCAGGTAATTATTGTCAAGAACTGTGAAGGATCTGATATTGTTTTCTACTTGCAAGCTAACAAGTTATCCTGTCATGATTTCATGAATACTTGTAGAAGATATAAAACTCCTGGGCCAGAGACAGGAGTTATTATCATTATTAAATAATAATGTAATATTATTATTATATTATTTTTTTTTTGAGACAGGATCTTGCTCTGTTACCCAGACTGCAGTGCAGTGGCGCAATCATAGCTCACTGTAGCCTCAAACTCCTGGGCTCAAGAGATCCTCCCACCTCAGCCTCTCGAGTAGCTGGGAATGCAACCGTGCACCACCATGCCCAGCTAATTTAAAAAAAATTTTTTTAGAGACAGGGTCTTGCTATGTTGCCTGGGCTGATCTCAGCCTCTCAAAGCACTGAGATACAGGTGTGAGCCAGTGGGCCTGGCATTACAGTTGTTACTATTATTTACAGCAGAAGCAATATCCAGAGTATCAGCATGTGTGCCAGTTTCCTGTACCCTAATTCTCACAGGATGACTTGAAGAGGGCCAGGTGATGCAAGCATCTGGGTTGTGTTACAGAAGAGGAAACTGACTGGGGGCAGTGGCTCACGACTATAATCCCAGCACTTTGGGAGGCTGAGGCAGGGAGGATCACTTGAGCCCAGGAGTTTGAGACCAGCTTGAGCAACATAGTGAGACTTTATCTCTATAAATAAATAAATAATAAAAAAGCAAGAGAAAACCCAAGCTTAACAAACCTAAATCTTTTTAAAAAATTTATTTATTATACTTTAAGTTCTGGGGTACATGTACAGAACGTGCAGGTTTATTACATAGGTAAACACGTGCCATGGTGGTCTGCTGCACCCATCAATCCGTCATCTGCATTAGGTATTTCTCCTCATGCTATCCCTCCCCTAGCCCCCCACCTCCCAACAGGCCCCAGTGGGTGATGTTCCCCTCCCTGTGTCCATGTGTTCTCATTGTTCAATTACCACTTCTTTTATAATGGGTAGTAAGCCTGCCTAACCTTTACCCTAGAAGGAAAAGTTATCTTTATTACGCAGGACAGAAATAAGCCTGCTCTTTGTTTTTGAGGGAGACACCATCTCTGTCTTCCAAGGCTGTGTTCTATACAAACACCCTTGAAAATATAGTCTGCAACAAAGAAAGTCAGTGCCACTACTCACAAGATATGCAGGCACCATGGAGAATTATTTCCCAACAATTGTGTTGTCCACTCAGGTTTGGTAATCATTGCCTTAAGAAGAGTTAGCCATATCTGCAGAGCTACCCTAGCACACCAAAACCTGTTAGGTGCTGGCAAATATTCTACCTTGCTCTGCTCTTCCCAGCTTGACCTGGCCATTTTCCTCTAGCCATGTTGTCTAAGGTCATGCTATTCCCTTCCAGGTAAACTTTTACACTGGAAAATAGACTCACAAGCTAGCTCACAGCACTGGGAGCTCCCACTAAAGAATCTGCTTGAAGAAGTAAGAAGTGCCTAGAAGGAGAGCAAATAACAGTAAGATAAAAGCTTACACATTTATTTGCTAACTAAACAGATATTTATTGAGAACTTACTGTGTCCTAGCACTGTGTTAGACACTGGGGCTATTAAGATTCATTCCTCCAAAATGAAAGTTGATGTGCCATTTATGTGCCAGATACAAGTGAGAGTAAACTTTAAATAAAAATACTATCATTTCCCTCAAGAAAGTTAATAAAGGGGATAGCTGTGTAAAAAAATATTGTGCATTTGAAGCAGATACAACCAGTCTGAAAAATAACCACAAAAATAATTGTGCAATGGTGTGATCAATGCTGTAACAGAAGTAATGTACAAGGTACATGGAAGACACTGAGAAGTGAATAACCAGTTATTCCCCAAGGAACATAAAGGAGGTCAGGGCAGGGCAGGGAAGGCTTCACCACAGAGAGGATGACTGCACTAAGTCTTGAAGCAAAAGTAGGAGTCTTCCAGATAGGCAAGGGGTTCCAATCAGAAAAAAGAATACGGACAAAAGCACAGAGGCATGGAACACAATGGTGTGTTTGAGAAATTCCAAGTAGTTTGGTATGAGTGGCATATGAGGTGTGACTGGGAAAGATGAAAGTATAATGCTGGAGGGATAGGCAAGGGCTAGATCTTTCAGGGCCTTATCTACTGTGCTGAAAAACCTGGGTGTATCCTAGAGGTCATGGGGCCTCACTGAAGGGCAAACCATAAACTGCAAAATTAGATTTGCATTTTAGCAAAAAGGAGCAGGAGAAAACAATGATGAATGAGAGTTGACCAAGCAGGTTTGGTAAGGGGTGGTGAGAGTGGTCCATGGAGAGAACAACATGTAAAAGGAAGCAGAGCCATGAAAGAATATGGTATGTTCAGAGAATATCAAGTAGCATGATGTGGCCAGAATGTAGGTACATGGGTGGTGAGGAGAGAGTGATAAAGCTATACAGGTAATTAAGATGGCAGATGATAAAGGACATTGTAGGGAGGCAATGTCGTGGAGTGGCTTAAGAGAATGGACTTTGGAGCCATACTGCCAGCATTTAAATCCCATTTCCTCAACTTACTAGCTGTGTGGCCTTGGGAAAAATATGAGACCTCTCTTGCTTTAGTTTTTTTTCACATGTAAAATGAGGATAATTACAACCATCACCCCAAAGATTTGTTTTGAGGATAAAATCATTCAATATGTAAAAATGAGCTAGATTGTTCCTGTATTTAGTAAGTACCATATCAATATTAGCTGCTCTTAGTATTTCAGACCATGTTAAGAAGTTTGAAGTTTAAATTTTTTTTTTTGGCAATTGGAAGATTTCTGATGACCTTCAAAAGGAGTGGATATATACAAAGTGGTGTTTTAGGAAAACTAACACTGTGTCAAAAGTGTCAACGTGTCATTATACACAAATTGGCAGTGTAGGGAGGATGGCATGCACGCGGAAGAAACTAGAGGCATGTAACCCTGTTTGGAGAATGTTGTAGAAATTCAGAAGAAAGGATTTCTACAATATTTAATATGACAAAGATTTGACTAAAAGCAATGACAGTAAGAAAAGAAGAGTTCCATGTGAGGAGGAATTTGGAGGCAAATTGACAGAACTTGGGGAAAGTTGGATAAGGGGAGTGAAGGAGAGAAAGGTTCATATGAAGCTAGGGGTCCCAGGTTAATTCCACGTTTGTGTGTGCCATGGCAACTCTTCCTAACTTATGTTCTCCCCTCCAGGTCCTGAAGGCAGTGACTGCCCAACTCTGTTATATTTCCGTACCTTCCCAAAAGGGCTATTCTTTTCCAGCTTCAGGCCCTTCGGCATGAAAAAGTTAAGAAAACATTTGATATTTCTTGAAGAAGTTGACAGAATAAAGCTGACCTAAAGAATCTTCCCCAATCTCCTACCACTGTGTCCGGAATTGGTGCGTTCTTGGTCTCACTGACTTCAAGAATGAAGCCGCAGACCCTCACGGTGAGCGTTACAGTTCTTAAAGATGGGGTGTCCAGAGCTTGTTCCTTCAGACGTTCAGATGTGTCTGGAGCTTCTTCCTTCTGGTGGGTTCGTGGTCTCACTGTCAGGAGTGAAGCTGCGCACCTTCATGGTGAGTGTTACACCTCATAATGGCAGCATGGACCCAAAGAGCAAAAGAACAAAGCTTCCCCATTCTGGAAGGGGACTCCAGCACGTTGCCTCTGGTTGGCTCGGGCTCCCTTATCTGGCCCCACCCACATCTTGCTGATCAGTCCATTTTACAGAGAGCTGATTGGTCCACTTTACAGAGAGCTGATTGGTCCGTTTTGACAGAGTGCTGACTGGTGCGTTTACAATCCTTGAGCTAGACACAGAGTCGCAGAGTGCTAGTTAGCTAGATACAGAGTTAGGTAGATGCAGAGTATTGGTGTATTCACAAACCCTGAGCTAGACACAGAATGCTGATTGGTGCATTTACAATCCTTGAGCTAGACAGAGTCACAGAGTGCTAGGCCTCCAAGTCTCCACTAGGTTAGCTAGATACAGAGTACCAGTTGGTGTACTCACAAACCTTGAGCTAGACACAGAGTGCTGATTGGTGCACATACGATCCTCCCGCTAGATATAAAAGTTCTCCAAGTCCCCATCCAGTTCAGGAGCCCAGCTGGCTTCACCCAGTGGATCCTGCACCAGGCTGCAGGCGGAGCTGCCTGCCAGTTCCCAGCCTGGCCTGCACTCCTCAGCCCTTGGGCTGTCGTGACCGGGCACCACGGAGCAGGGGGCAGCGCCGGTCGGGGAGGCTCAGGCTGCGTGGGAGCCCACTGCAGGGGAGGAACTCAGACATAGTGGGCTGCAGGTCCCGAGCCCTGCCCCGCGGGGAAGCAGCTAAGGCCCCGCGAAAATTTGAGTGCGGTGCTGGCGGGCCGGCAATGCTGGGGGACCCGGCACAACCTCTGCAGCTGCTGGCCCGGGTGCTAAGCCCCTCACTGCCCTGGGCCGGCGGTGCCGGCCGGCCACTCCATGTGCGGGGCCCGCCAAGCCCCTGCCTGCGCCGGCCGGAACTCGCGCTGGCCCGCGAGCGCCCCGCACAGCCCCGGTTCCCACCTGTGCCTCTCCCTCCATACCTCCCCGCAAGCAGAGGGAGGCGGGTCTGGCCTCAGCCAGCCCAGAGAGGGGCTTCCACGGTGCCGTGGTGGGCTGAAGGGCTACTCAAGCGCTGCCAGAGTGGACGCGGAGGCCGAAGAGGCGCCGAGAGGGGGGCTGCTAGCACGTTGTCACCTCTCACCACCACTGCCAAATATCTAATAAAATGAACACATGCACACACACACATGAAATCGTAATTAGAAAGATGCTAGCGATTTCAACAACAGCAAACAAGGAAAAGAGTAAAACTTCAAACTATAAATTCCCAAAAGCAGCAGAGCCAGAGAAGAAAATTAAAGGGCCTGGGGCATTGCTACAATGTTCTTAACTCTGTTCTCACCCCTAGAAGCAACACTTAGGGAAAAAAACAAGTCAACAAACTCCTGTGAGTTATCCATCACTGAAATCCACCAATTTGGAGAGTGGTCAACAGGACTGTGGGATGGAGGGGGAGGAGTTCAGAAACAGTATTTCGGGAAGAGTCCAGAAAATGTCCTCAAGAGGAGAAGCTCTAACAGATTACTGCAATATCTCAGCCAAAGCAGGCAGGGCTGCCAGGGCTTGCCATTTTCTTGAGGTTCCCTATTTCCCTGTTTCTTAGAAGTATTGAGCCAAAGCTTTGGGAGTGGACTATGCCACTGGCCAGTGGAAGTGGGACATCTATGGACATCTAACAAAACATCAGAAAACAGAGAAAAGAGTTCGGGCCCCTCAGCAAAGAGGGGCCAGCCTTAGCTGATCTTTTCCCTTCACAGAGTTTATCTGAAGGCTACAGAACAATGAATTGAACAGAACATTCTGCTTTCAAATAAGACCTTGGAGAGGAATAGAAAAGGGTCCTAGATAACCTAGGAAGGGTGTCATGGAGAATTAAATCAAATTATATCAAAGCGAATAGAAGTTCTGGCCAGACCTGCCCATGTTAAGCACAGGCAAATGGGGAAAGAAATGGCATGGCTACTATGCCAACATACCACCACAACCAAAGGAGAAAAAGGAAAAAACATAGCATGCAAACAAGAGATTAAATCCATATGGAGTAGCAATTGCAGTCTTGGGCATTTATCCCAGAGAAATGAAAATTTATAGTCACACCAAAACCTGTGCACAAATGCTCATAGCAGCTTTCCCCATAATAGTCCAAAACTGGAAACAACCCAGATGTACTTCAATGGGTGAATGGTTAAACAAACTGTGGTACATCCATATTATGGCATGTACTACTCAGCAATCTAAAAAAAACAAACTGTTGATCATGGAATAACTTGGATACATCTCCAGGAAATAGTAAGTGAAAAAAGCCAGTCCACAGAGGTCACATACTGTATATCTCCATTTATATAGCATGCTCAAAATGACAAAGTTCTAAAGGTGAACAAATTAGTGGTTTCCAGGGGTTAGGGATGGTGAGGGTCAAATGGGAGGTATGAGGGTGTGGTTATAAAAGGGCAATACAAGGAATTTTTGTGGTGTTGAAATTGTTCTGTATCTTGGCTGTGGTGGTGGATACATAAACCTACACAGGTGATAAATTGCATAGAGGTTAAATACACACACATACACACACACACATGCATCCGCATGCACTTGCACACACAAATGACTAGAAATAAAGCTGAGGACATCTGAATAAGATGGGTGAATTGTGTCAATGTCAATATCTTGGTTGCAATTTTATACTATAGTTTCGCAAGATGCATTATCTTTGGGGAAAATTGAACAAAAGTTACATAGGATCTCCCTGTATTATTTCTTAAAACTGTATGTGAAGTTACAATGATCCTAATTTCGAAATTCACTTAGAAAAACATGTGGAAGAAAACATAAACCAAGAAACATAAGAATGCTCAGAGTTTTTCAGTGTTAGAACTCAATAAAATATGAATTCAATAAATAAGAATTCAAAGACAAGATAATAACTGAACGAGGAGATGGCAGAACTAAAGAAACATAATAAGAACCAAACCAATAGCATTTCAGCATTAATAAAATGATATGGTTTGGCTGTGTCCCTACCCAAATCTCAACTTGAACTGTATCTTCCAGAATTCCCATGTAATGTGGGAGGGACCCAGTGGGAGGTAGTTGAATCATGGGGGCCAGTCTTTCCCATGCTATTCTCATGGTAGTGAATATGTCTCACGAGATCTGATGGCTTTATCAGGGGTTTCCGCTTTTGCTGCCTCCTCATTCTCTCTTGTTGCCACCGTGTAAGAAATGCCTTTCACCCTCCACCATGATTGTGAGAACTTCCCCAGCCATGTGGAACTGTAAGTCCAATTAAACCTCTTTTTCTTCCCAGTCTCAGGTATGTCTTTATCAGCAGCCTGAAAACAGACTAATACAGTAAATTGGTACGAGAAGAGTGGGGCATTGCTGAAAAGATACCCAAAAATGTGGAGGTGACTTTGGAACTGGGTAACAGGCAGAGGTTGGAACAGTTCAGAGGGCTCAGAAGAAGAAAGGAAAATGTGGGAAAGTATGGAACCTCCTAGAGACTTGTTGAATGGCTTTGACAAAAATGCTGATAGTGATATGAACAATAAGGTCCAGGATGAGGTGGTCTCAGATGGAGATGAGGAACTTGTTGGGAATTGGAGTAAAAGTGACTCTTGTTATGTTTTACCAAAGAGACTGGTGACATTTTGCCCCTGTCCTAGAGATTTGTGGAATTTTGAACTTCAGAGAGATAATTTAGGGCATCTGGCTGAAGAAATTTCTAAGCAGCAAAACATTCAAAAAGTGACTTGGGTGCTGTTAAAAGCATTCTATTTTAAAAGGGAAACAGAGCATAAAAGTTCAGAAAATTTGCAGCCTGACGATGCAGTAGAAAAGAAAAATCAATTTTTTGAGGAGAAATTCAAGCCAGCTGCAGAAATTTGCATGAGTAACGAGAAGCCAAATGTTAGTCCCCAAGACAGTGTGGAAAATGCCTCCAGGGCATGTCAGAGATCTTCACGCAGCCCTTCCCATCACAGGCCGGAGGCCCAGGAGAAAATGGTTTCCTAGGTCAGGCCCAGGATCCCCGTGCTGTGTGCAGCCTAGAGATGTGGTGCCCTGCATCCAAGCCGCTCCAACTGTGGCTGAAAGGGGCCAACATAGAACTTAGGCCATGGCTTCAGAGGGTGCAAGCCCCAAGACTTGGCAGCTTCCACAAGGTGTTGAGCCTGCAAGTGCACAGAAGTCAAGAATTGAGGTTTGGGAACCTCCACCTAGATTTCGGAAGATGTGTGGAAATGCCTGGATGCCCAAGCAGAAGTTGCTGCAAGGGCAAAGGCACTCATGGAGAACCTCTGCTAGATCAGTGCTGAAGGGAAATGTGTGGTTGGAGCCGCCACACAGAGTCCCCACTGGGGCACTGCCTAGTGGAGCTGTGAGAAGAGGGCCACCATCCTCCAGACCCCAGAATGGCAGATCCACCAATAGCTTTGACCGTTCGCCTGGAAAAGTCACAGACACTCAATGCCAGCCTGTGAAAGCAGCTGGGAAGGAGGCTGTATCCTGCAAAGCCACGGGGGCAGAGCTGCCTAAGACCATGGGAACCCACCTCTTGCATCAGCATGACCTGGATGTGAGACCTGGAGTCAAAAAAGATCATTTTGGAACTTTAAAATTTGACTGCCCTGCTGGATTTCAGACTTGCACGGGCCCTGTAACCCCTTTATTTTGATCAATTTCTCCCATTTGGAATGGCTATATTTATCCGATTCCGGTACCCCCATTGTATCTATGAAGTAACTAGCTTGCTTTTGATTTTACAGGCTCATAGGCATAAGGGACTTGCTTTGTCTCATATGAGACTTTGGACTGTGGACTTTTGGTTTAATGCTGAAATGAGTTGAGACTTTGGGGGACTGTTGGGAAGGCATGATTGGTTTTGAAGTGTGAGGACATGAGATTTGGGAGGGGCAGGGGTGGAATGATATGGTTTGGCTGTGTCCCCACCCAAATCTCAACTTGAATTGTATTTCCCAAAATTCCCACGTGTTGTGGGAAGGACTCAGTGGGAGGTAACTGAATCATGGGGGCTGGTCTTCCCCGTGCTATGCTCGTGATAGTGAATAAGTCTCATGAGATCTGATGGGTTTATCAGGAGTTTCTGCTTTTGCTTCCTCCTCATTCTCTGCTGCCACTGCCAAGTAAGAAGTGCCGTTGGCCCTCCACCATAATTGTGAGACCTTCCCCAGCTACGTGGACTGTAAGTCTAATTAAACCTCATTTTCTTCCCAGTCTCGGGTATGTCTTTATCAGCAGCATGAAAACAGACTAATACATAAATTAAATAGAAACAGCATGGCACAAAATAGCCATGACTGAAAATAAAATCACTGACATGAAAGAAAGTATTGTGATAATCATAGTGAAACAAAGGTAAAAGACAAAGGGATTAATTCAATTATAGACAGGACAGTAGTTATGGAAAAGAAGACAATCTAACTAGGCTGGTTAGGATCCCTAAAATCTATGGAGAAGCCAACAAATTGTACAGAAAAGGAATACAGGAATATAATAGAGGAAAATTTCTCTGAAATTAAAGAAGTGAATCTGTAGACAGAAAGGGCATACTATGCTCTAGAAAAAATTTAAGAGTAACTTGAGTTGAGACCTATGGTAAGTAAGGTTTTGAACATCAAGGATAAACAAATAATTATTTAGATGTATAGGCAGAAAAAAAGCAAGATTTTTATATGAAGAAAAAATCAGCCAGGCCTTAGACTTCACAGCAATATTTTATATCAAAAGACAATGGTACAAGTCTATAAAATATTGAGAGAAAGTTTAAGTGACACTCAAATATATCATACCAAGTCGACTACTTCTTTTTTTTTTTGAGACGGAGTCTTGCTCTGTCACCCAGGCTGGAGAGCAGTGGTGTGATCTCGGCTCACTGCAAGCTCCACCTCCGGGGTTCACGCCATTCTCCTGCCTCAGCCTCCTGAGTAGCTTATACTACAGGCGCCCGCCACCACGCCTGGCTAATTTTTTGTATTTTTAGTAGAGACGGGGTTTCACTGTGTTAGCTAGGATGGTCTCGATCTCCTGACCTCATGACCCGCCCTCCTCAGCCTCCCAAAGTGCTGGTATTACAGGCATGAGCACCCAGCCAGTCAGTCGACAATTTTTTCAAATAAAAAAGCAACCAACAGAACTCAGAAATACAGCATTCATAAGACCTTCTAAGTAATCCAGCCAACCAAAAGAAAAATAAAACTTAAAAATCCAGGAGTAGGGAGGCCATAATAAAGGAATAGAGGTAGAGCATTGAATTCATTTAAGTGAATACATATTTATACTATATGCTATATATACACCCGCTAAATTACTGGGGTAATGTTGGTGGCAGAGCAGCATATAAAAGTTAACAACATTGATAGAGTAAAGACATAACTAATAAAAATCTGAAAGTTGGGAAAGAGGTGAGAGGAGGTATAACAGTGAAAATCTTATCTTCTGTAGTGCAGAGTCAATATCTCTTGAAGTGACATAATATTTATCCAAAGGTTGTCAATTCCTGTGGTTTCATTTCAGTATTCTGCTAAATTCAAGTAAAATTAAACAATACTTTTTAATAAAACTAGCCTGCACACTATGATCCCATTTTCATAAAATCACTTTTATCTAGCCGTTCATCTATCTCTTTTCTGAATATGTGCATAGAGAGATGTCTGAAAAGATGTACACTAATATTAACACTGATTATTTCGGGATGGTGTGATTTGGAATGATTTGTTGCTTTTTAATTTTTATAAAAACAGTAACATTATTTTCTTTTTCTTTTTTCAAAAGAAAGAAAATTGTATTTGTTCTTTGGTTGTACTGAAATCAAATTTTATCTGATATGGTATAATATTAAGAGACCATATGAGAGTCTTGTAAATCTTTAGTTCAACAGAAATGTTCTTTATGATATGGAATGACATCTCCCTACTATGGAAGAACCAGTGTGGGTCAATTAAATATGCAGTTAGCACCCACTGTGGGCCTGACATTATGCTGGGCCCTATAGGAGAAACATGGCTTCCACCCTCAAAAGAACCTTCAGTTCAGTGAAGAGAAATGATTCATATCAGGGAAGCAGTTTCTTACCAAAGGTAGATATGCCAAAGTAGGTGAAAACAGCCCAATGTTAAGAAAACATTGAATAAGCATGTACTGTATATGCCAAGCATTATTTTAGGTACAAGAGACACAAAGATGTATAAAGTACATTCTCTGTACTCAATGAATTTATAATCTGGTCAGGGAGACAAAGTATAAGTATATGATTCTATCGTAGTGTGTATAATATGCTAATTGTTAAGATACAAGTATGCCAGTGGTACAATATGAACAAAAGAGTAAATAAGAGGTAGAGGGACACAACATAGTTAACACTGAAACAGTAAAGACAGAAATTAATCAGCTGGCCATGGCTTGTGTTTCACTCTGCAAATGTTTTTGTACCAGCGTCGCCTAATAGTGTTTCCCACCTTTTACACTATGTCATTGTAATCAAAATGACCATAGTTCTTTGACAGTTCAATTTGGCAAACACTTGCGGCCCACTGTGTGCCAAGCCCTGTGCTGGAGATTCAAAAGTACATTGAAAAACACACAGTTACTTCCTCAAAGAAGGGGAAGAGGGGGGCAACTAATATTTATCAAAGGCCCACTTGTGATAAGAGACTCCTATGTTATCTCATTTAAGCCTTACAAAAATCCTATGAGATAAACAATGTTATCCATTCATAGAAGGGGATGCTGAGGCTCAGAGATGTTAACTAACCAGCTAAAAGTCACACAGGTAATAAGTGGCAGGGTAGATATTTGAATCTATATCTGTACTCAAGGCACTATCCATCTCATAGGGAGAGAAGGCACTTATAGCTCACAGTAGTATTCAGGGGTAGCTGCCTTAAAGAGGTAGGAACAGAGTACTCTGAGTGTTTGGAGGTGTCTGAAAAGACTTCCCCAGACTGACTCATCTTTGAGGAAGCAGGGTAGGGGTAGGGCTGGAGGGCATCCCTGAAGACAGAAGAGAATGAATTTCTAAAAATACAAAGCTACTATAATGTACTTAAAATCATGATTTGAAAACGTTGACCCTTCTCCACCAGGAATCTGAGCAGAAAAAAAGTAAATGCAATTTTATTAGCTATATTATATCCATTAAATCATTTGAAAAATATAATTAGCTGCAATTATGTAGTTGTGGCATTTTCTCACCTCTCCACACCCCTCCTCCATGCAATAACCTCAAAGCTTATTGCATTTTTTTCCCCAAAGTAAGGTCTTGAAAATATTAATTTATACCTTGACCTCTCCTGAGGACATAGCCAGGGCATAATAATACTAGTGACTAGCAAAGTGGGATGAGAACTTTATTTGTCATGTCACCCTGATATGCATCTTCTAGGTCCATTGGTAACTCCAAACCAGTAACATTCAGACAAGCACCCAAAGAAGAGTGCTACTACCTTAAGCTCTTGAAAGGCTGTCCCCCTCCCTCCCAGCCCTCTGCTGTAGACATTACTTGAGTGTTTTTAAATATCCAGTGTCTCTTCTCCTTTTCTCCAGATTCTGAAAAGTTCCAAAACAAGCATATCCATTCACCCAACCAGCCACTTATCCAAACCCACATCTACATCATCTCCTGACTCACCCACCCACACTCCACAATTATTCGTTGAAAACTTATCATGTATCAGGAATACTGCTATGGTGCTAGATATCTAGGGTAGAGAAAAGAATCAGATCCTACTCTAGGGTGACCAATTGTCTTGGGTTGCCCAGGACTGGGAATGGGTGGTGAGGAGAGGTTCCTGGGATATGATGCTTTTATACTAAAGCCAGGAAAGCCCTGGGCAAACCAGAATGAATTGGCCACTCTATCCTTCTCTGAAGGCACTTATGATCAAACAAAAAAAAGACAATGTTTATTCATCACTAACTCCAGTATACAAAAGAATACCTAGCATTTAATGAGGATGAAATATCTGTTGACTGACCAACCACATGAATAACTGAGAAAAGTGCTGTAAGAAAGGATGCTTTCGGAAGGCAAACTTAGTCATTCAATGAATACTTATCAAAGACCTACTGTGTGGCAGACACAGTGCTAATCACAAGAGATACAATGATGAATAAAACCAGGCATGTTCCCTGCCCTTAAGGGACTTACAGTATCATAAGAAAGACAGACATTTAAATCATCTCAACAAGGACAATGGACATCATGGAATCACACAGCAGGAGAACCTCGCCTAGTCTACTCATCAGGTAAGACTCCCCTGGATTAAGTGACATTTAAGGTGAGACTTTCAGGATGAGTAGGAAAGAAGAAGATGGGCATGGAGTGGAGAAGAGTTAAATGATTTAAGTCAAATGAATTCTGGAAAGAGACTCTTCAGTCGGGAAGAAATGGCTGTAGTAGCAATCCCAAAATCATCCTCTGGGGCTTCATTTTCCTTATGGCATTATTCCACACTAATACCCAACTCTTCTTTCTCTTTAGATACTCCACTCAGTTGTTATCTCCTCTATGAAGCCTCTCCTGCCCCTTCCAAGCAGAACTGTCCATTCCATCTGTGGCAGAGTCTGGCTACATGTTCATCAAACCCCGTTTCAAATATCCTCGTCTGCATGTCATTACACTATATCTCTCAACCCCCTTGTATCTACATGGGGCCACACGACCACATGCTGAGTCACTTCTGGGCCAAAATGGTATTGGAGAGTCCATCTTCTCCACTCTGGCTCTCTCTCCACGCACCGGATAGGTGATTATTAGTGATCTTTAGTGGAAGACAAAACAGGTCTGTATCTCTAAATGACTTTGTGGAGTGGAGCTTCCCTTCCCAAGCTGACCCACAATAAACTTTGATGTGAGCAAGAAATACATTTTGTTATGTCAAGTCACTTAGATTTGGGACCGCATCTATTACAGCAACTGGCATTACTTACCCTATTGTACCAGCCTCTATTCAGGTTATATTTATATCTCAGAACCATTTTGATTATTTAGTGCACCTACTTGTTTACATGAATGTCTCCTTCTATTAGAATCTAAGTTCCTTGATGTGTCTTATTCTTCTTTCCATCTTCAGCACCTAGCACAGTGCCCAACATATGAAAATATGTAACTCTTTGATTAATGAATGAATGAATGAATGATGCCTCACTCTCTAGGCTTTCCTGCTCTCCTTTAAAACTCAGGCACACACTGAAAAAAAAGTCCCATTTTCTGGTTTTCCATAGTGTGGTTTACATTCTCTAAAGGAATTTTACTAAACCCCGAGGGAAAACAGAAAATAATTACAGAAAATAGTAACAGCATGGCGTCAGGTTTCTACACTATAGATTTTGAATTCCACAACCCCAGTAAAAGCAATGAAAATCTTTCTTTACTGAGTCCCCAAACCTTCTCCCTTGAAATAGATACATTTAGGCCAGTGGTCCTCAAGGATTTCCCCCTGCTTCCACACCTTTCACATGCAGAACACACTACAATCAATAGCAGGTCTCTTTGCACCCAGGTAACTGAGATGCACTGATGAGCTGATATGACTTGGCAGCTTCACGTGGTCTTCCTTTCCCTCTGCCCTGCCTTGCACTCCTCCTGTTGCTTGGTCATGAGGCCCTCTGAATGTCTCAGCCCCCAAGTTCTCTTACCTTGCCTCCCCATTTCCAACTAGCAGCTACTAAAAAACCTCACTCTGCTTCAAATTTCAGAGGCCTTGCAAGGGTTCACACTTTCAATTCTAGTGTTTGGCCTACAGCAATAACCTAGCTCATAGCCAGTTTGCTGGAGAGGAACATTGCCACTCTTGAGTCTCCAGAACTGGCCCTGGAGCCTTCTATAAGGATTTAAGTGAGCCCTCTTTATCACTCACTGCTCTGCGATATGACAAAATCTTCACCACACAATACCCAGAACAATCCTGCAGTGAGAATTAGAACCTATACAGAGGTTTCTGCAGAAACAGAAAGATGAGAGGTACAGTATAAATAAGAGGAGAGACAGAACAAGCTTTAAGCCACTACAATGTGAGAAAAAGTGTGCTAGACTGTGCTAACTATGCTTGTATGATTTACAAGTCTTTGTAAAAAAGCAAACAGCTCTTTTTTTCTGTGTTCACTGGGCCAGTAAACACAGCAGAAGCTAAGGTAAAAAAAGTAGAACTACATCACAATAAACAGAACTTTACTGCATGCTAGTGCCTTGGAGTTAAAACTGGCCATTGCCCATGTTCTGGAAATAAAGATAGCCATGCTTTATTTCAACATGGAGCCCAAAATTTGGGCTTCATTCCATTTGGTTCAATACAACGATATCTGTGGTTGAGCAGACAATCATGTAGTCTATATGGAATCCCCAGGGACTAATTTCAGTTTCTGGCGTAAAGTACATACTCAGTCAATGCTTGATCAGTGGGTAAGTTCTCAGCAAATATTTGTTCTCTCATGAAGACCATATCGTTTGGAAGTGCAGAGTTGCCAATTCGTGATTAGTGGAGGAGATCCCATCCTCACACCCAGGATTCACATGATGAGGAAGAGGATAAATAAAAAGGGAAAAGTCTAGGCCAGTATGACAAACATATGGCACATATGCTACAACTTCTTTCTCCTTCACCTACAGCAGATATTGCTAACCAACGGCACTCATGTCTACCACTAAGTTCATTTGCAGCCACAGACTCCTTGACAGCACACTCCAAACAATCCCTACTATTCAGTTGGAGTGCAGCATGAAATGTGTTTATCATTCTGAACTCAGGTTCCCTCGGTTATGAAGAAAGCATGAACGTGGATCTAAAATAAGAGTAAGACGCCTGTATAGTAAATCAGAAAATCTTTGAGTACACCATGACTTTTGTGGGGTTTTTTGATACTCATAGCTAAGATTTATTACAGTGATTTATTAAGATGCATTAAGGATACATAGCCAGATCCTAAGGAAGAAACACACAGGTGGAGTCTGGAAGAATTCATATGCATAGGTCATAACTTTTTATGTTTTTGAGCCTTTGAACATGCTCTTTCTTCTTCTTGACATGAAATTTTTCTCCCTTGTTGTCCTGGTAGACTCCTAGTCATTCTTCATGATTTAGGTCAAGCCTGACCTCCTCTTTGAAGCCTTGTCTCTCCTTTCTCCCCATCCCAAAGAGAGTTGATTACCTCTAGACTATTTTTCTCAGTCTTCTTTCATTCATTCAGCAATGTTTATTGTGCATTTACTATGACACAGATTCTATGCTCTTATTCCTCATCTCATCCCTTAAAGTCTGGGGTCCCACAAGCCTCTTTCTTCACCCCCTTTCCTCATTTTCTCTCTATACACTGTCGTTGGGCCATCCCATCCACCCTCATGGCTTCAATGACCAGCTGTGTTCAGTTGTTGCCATCTCTCTCTTACTTGATCTTCAGTTCTGAATATTCATATATCTATTTGGATGTTTTGCAGACACTTTACAATCAACATATTCAAAACTTAATACACTATTTTCTTTCTCTCTCTTTCTTTTTTTTTTTTTTTTTTTTTGAGATGGAGCCTCACTCTGTCACCTAGGCTGGAGTGCAACAGTGCGATCTCGGCTCACTGCAAACTCTGCCTCCTGGGTTCAAGCAATTCTCCTGCTTCAGCCTCCCAGGTAGCTGGGATTACAGGCGCCCACTACCACATCCAGCTAATTTTTGTATTTTTAGTACAGATGGGGTTTTACCATTGTGGCCAGGCTGGTCTCGAACTCCCAACCTCAAATGATCCACCTGCCTCAGCCTCCCAAAGTGCTGGGATTACAGGCGTGAGCCACCGCACCCAGCCAATAAACTATTTTTCTTCCACCCTACACCTGCGCCTTCTCCAGTACTCCCTATCCCAGTGCACAGCATTTAACAACCACCTAAGTGGCTAAGCAGAACTTTGGAAATTGACTCCTTCCTCTTCCTTAGCCCCTACATCTGATCAATCACCAACCAATTCCTATTGATTCTACCACCTACATCTCTTGCATTGTTCCACCTTGCTCTATCCCCACTGCCATCACCCTACCTGGGCCACCATTTTCTCTCATTTGGATCCCTGCATGGGCATCCCAACTGGTCTCTTTGTGTCTAATTCTTGCTCCCTTTTAATCTGTTCCCTATAAAACAGTGAGAAGGATTTTTTAAAACACAGATATGATATGTAACTCTTGAAAACGCTTCAATGGCTTCACATTTTTTCTCAAAGGAGTAAAGTCAAAACCAGGCCTGAAATATGGACTGGTACAATCAAGCTGCTACCTCTCTCAACAGCCTCATCTTGCATTCCTCAACACTCGCTAGTCCCCTCCTCACACTCCATGTTCCTGCCATATTAAACTTCTGTCAGTTCCTCCAGAAGAGATACCATTCTCTTCACTTGGGGGAACTCTTCCCCACTTTCTACTAATTCCTTAGGCCTGAGCTTAAATATCACCCTCTCCGGGGTATTGCTGCTTCTGGAAGGCCTCTCGACTACACCCACTCATCGAGTCTGAGTTTTGCTACCCCTTCACTTACTCCCACAAAACTTTGTGCTTTCTTCTAATGGTACCTTCACATTAAACCCAAATGACTTGTTTTCTTGTCTGACTTCTGCACTAGCCTGTGAGCTCCCTGAGGCAGAGACCAGAACTGTCTTATTCTCATTCATATACCTAGTGCTTAGCACAGTACCTGGTACATAGTAGGTGCTCAATAAATATCTGTTGACCACATGAGTGGTTGCTACTCCACAGAGAAGTTTTGTCTAGACTGGGCATAAATTCGGGAAGTTGATAAACAACCCCCTTTGAAATAATACTTCTCTATAAACGTAGTTGTTTGCAAATGTTAATGTATGACTGGCAAGAGATTGACTGGAAGCCGAACAATAGGTGAGAAACAAATTGTTCCCTGGTGTGTGGAGAGCAAGGAATGAGTCAGGAAACAATGAAAGAATCAGAATTGAATTAGCTAAAATGAAAGATTAGCATGAAATAGCCTGCAGGAAGCTGAAAAGTGGGCAAGTAAGGAAAAGATTGAGTGAGTGGTGAGCTAAGAATAACAACTAGAACAGGTTATGATACTTTATATATCATAATGCCCTTCACCTACACTGTTCATCGAATCCTCACAACAACCCACTAATACAGCTATTGTTAACCCCTCCCCTTTCGATGTTAGCACAAGAGGAAACTGAGATTCAGAAGCTAAAGTAACCTGGCAAAGGCATACAGCAATCTAAGAGAAAGCCAGGACTCCAATCCAAGTGCACTAACTGCTATACCTGTACTATGCCCTAGAGCATCTTGGAGCAGGGATAACTAGGGCAGGTGAGATAGCCATTCTATCTGAGGCAGCCCAGGCATTCCTGACCACCTGCGCACACCTCCCATCTGGGTCAGGCCCCCTCTCTGCATGCTCCTAACACCTTAGGATTCCTAGCATCACACTCAGCATGCTGCATGGGAACCATGCTCACTTTGCTCTCTCCCCTGCAATAGCCCCTGCCCCCTACTCCAGCCACAACACTCCTATGCCTAAGGAGTGGGTACTAGCAGGAAGCAGCTGAATGCAAAGGTAGGGCATTGGACTCAGGCAGAGGCAGGAAGCTCCAGGCGAGTAATTGTTCAGTCTCTCCAGAGAAACAAACCACTCAGCCCATTCAAAGTCTGCCCCAGCTAGGGCCAGATCAATACAGTCAAAGAGAAGGAATCTCCAGTAAGAATGCTAGAATTCCCAGGCGACTGGGCACTCAGATCCCTGGAGCAGTCATTCAAACTAATAAAAGCAAACAGACCATAAACATAGACAGAAGAGCCACAAACAAATGTCATGAAGCTTGAATGGCCTCATTTCTCAAGCAGGAGGGGATATGGCAGAAGGCCTGAGGGGAATTAAAGGAGAAAATACCTTAGAGCACGTGGTGGGTTGAAAAATGGTGCCTCAAAATATATCCACCAAATGTTATATGCCAGAAAAAAAAACAAAAACACCTTGCAGATATGATTTAAGTTAAAGGTCTTGAGATGGGGGAAATTATCCTGAATTTTCTGGGTGGATTCTAAATGCAATCACATATTTCCATATAAGAAAGGCACAGGGAACTTTGACACACAGAAAATAGGAGCAGACAATGTAACGATGTGGATTAGAGTGTTGCAGACCCAAGCCGGGAATGCCGGCAGCCACCCAAAGCTGGAAGAGGCAAGTAATAGGTTCTCTCCGAGAGCATCCAGAGGGAGCAGGGCTCTGACAACACCTTGATTTTGGCCCAGTGAAACTGATTGTGGACTTCGGGCATTCAAAACTGTGAGAAAATAAATGTGTGTTGCTTTAAGCCACCAAGTTTGTGGTAATTTGTTATAGTTGCCATAGGAAACTAATACAGAGTACAAAGCCTGTTAAGGCATTTTGGGTTTTGGCTGACTCTGTTGCCAATGTAGATTATACACAGTGAACACAGAAGCCTTTTATCTTCTTATTTCCCCATTAGGTAAAAATCTGGGGTCATTTGTCTTATCTCTGTCCTTTTTCAGAAAGACAGAATGTACAAATCTGACAGTTTTTCTTGTCAGAAACGCTTCAAAAGCAAGACTTGGGTCGGGTGGGACTCAAGAGGGCAAGGCTGAAGTGAAAGTGGGCAGGCTGGATCTGGGCCAATTGCCAGGACCTGAGAGCCAAAGTTCAAGTATCAATCAAGACCAGTACACAGCACACAGTAGGCCTGGATGTGGATTTAGACATATGAGATCTCAAGGAGAAGCCAATTTTCATTAAGGAGAGCCTGCTGTGAAAGTCACATGTCAGCAACCCAAGCCCAGGGTGTCAGAACATCTGGGCAAAGAGGACAACCACTGGGAGCCTGGCATTAGAGTCCAAGCAAGAGCGGTGATAAGGCGGACTCCATGCTGCCCCTTCTCTCCCCCACTACTAAGGTCAGGAGGTGTTTCTGAGGGTGGGGTTGGTGCAGGGCCTACAAATAACAAAAATAGCTAACAATTCATGCACTTACTGTGTGCCAGGCATTGTGCTAGAGTGGTTTACACATATTAACACATTTAATCCTCAGCACAACCATATGAGGTAGGTACCACTGTTCTTTCCATTTCAAAGATGAGGGAAGTGAGGCTTGCAGAGATTGCGTAACTGCTCCAAGGTCACACACTTAGTAAGTGAAGGAGACAAAATTCAATCTGAAATTCAATGCCAGGGCTGTCTGGCTGGCTTCAGGGCCCATTTTGCCAGTAAATTTCAACTGCAGTTGCAAATTGGGAGCTTTAAAAAATAACCCTGCCTGGTCTCCACCTCTGGATATTCTGACTTAATTTGTTAGGGGTGGGAACTGGTCATGATTTATTTTTTAATCTCACAGGTGATCCTTACAGCAGCCAGAGTTGAGAAGCCCTAGACTAGGCTGTACCAACTCTTGAATGACTGATAGCTCCTCCTTTGAATTCTTCCAGAGGTGTTTGCATGTTATTGAAATAAATCTCTTATGGGTGGAATTTCAAGTCAAGTTGGGAGACATAATAGTAACTATAATGAAGATGATAATGATACTAATAACTCTTTATAGCTTTATAGGCGTCATCATTTACAAATGGCTTTCAAATGCATTATCTGCCACTTAATCCTCACAACCATCCTGTGAGGAAACAATCACTATCTCCACTTTACAGATTATCACACTGAGGCTCAGAGAGGTTAATAAACTTGCTCAATGTGTCCCAGAGTTGGTAAGCTGCAGAACTTTGGGTCTTTGGATTTCAAATTCCTTAGTCTCTCAATTACAGCACAAGTACAATCTTCCAAGGTCACAGTTTGGCAGAAGAGGGAGCAGGCAGGAAATAGCTACATATATCTCCCAAATTCACCTTTTCTTTCCCGTGCCAGCAGCCCCAGCCCCAGCCTCCTTTTATGTGGGATTGCCATGTCTAGTATGAGCCCTCTCTGTCCAATTTTCAAGGTCATGGTTCAGTTTGTCTCCCAACTATCAACATTATTTTTTCCTTTGTAATGGCATAAACAACATCAACATAAATACAAAGAAAAGAAAAAAATAATTCACTGACAATCCTGCCACCACAATGAGTCATTTTCATTTTTTATGCTCCCCTCTCCAAAGCTTGGCCATGTGCATAGATCATTTTTACATACTTGTAATCATTGCATAGCTGTAATTTCATATTCTGCTTGTGTCGCTTAGCATTATATAGTAATCATTTGCTGTATTGCTACAGTGTCCTCATAATTACCATTTTAATGGCCACATAATATTCCATTGAGTGGAAGCACCATCACTGACTTAAGTATTTCCAATTTTTCACTATTATAGATAATGCTGCAATAAGCATCCTTACACATAGAGCTTTTTTCTTCTCATTCAGTCATCCATTCATCCAACTATTCATTCAGTCTAAAAACATTGTCAGGACATTGGGGCACACGCACAGAAGAATGAGACATGGGCCCTGTGTTCAGTCTAGTGGTAAAACAAGCACCTCAGCGAATGATTATGATATTATGCTCTAAGTGCTATGGGAGTCCAGTGGAGGGAGTAACACGTTCTGTCTCTTTCCCCTATGGTAGCTTATTATTGTTCTCTTGCCAGGACTTTGTCTCTTGCCTGACAGCTCTGGTTAACTTCATTTCTCCAGTCTCTTCTTTCTCCCTTGACTGGCCTCTCAGTCTCCCTCACTCAAAGTCCCCTTCTTCTGAGCAATCTGTCCAAACTTGACCCTGGAATGCACACCCCCCACAACTCATAAGCTTTCTTTCTTCCTTAATTCAAATATCTCTGACTGCTACCTCCTCTTAATAAGCCTTCCCACAGGTTACGTAGTATGGCCTTTAGGCCAAATTGGGCCTACGGGTTCATTGGTTGAGCACAGTGTTTTCAAACGTTGAAACTGGAAGCTTGTGGACTAGGCATGCTTCTTTTTTCCCCCAGGTCCATCACAACCTACCATCTCAGACTAGGTCAGTTCTACTCTGGTATTTGTCCTGGCTGGTCTGAACTGGCAACTCAAACTAGGCTCCACTCAAGTAACCTGGGAACTTTTAATATTTTCCCTCAATTCCTTACCCCTCTACATAGGAATTTAATTTATCCTATATTCCAACCTTGATGTGTGCTGCTGGTTTTTTATTACATGTCCATTTGCTTCATTCATTTATTAATTCAGTGACTGGTAAGGTAAAGAACCCTCACTGTGCAGCTGTATTGTGCTGAATGCTGGACATACAGATGTAAATGATATGAAGTCCTTACACAGATGGAACTCATGGTCTAATATCCATATGTGCTGTATGAATTTAGATTGTAAGCCCCTTTGCCTTTTGCGGGGGCATGGTTAAAACACTTTATTTAGGGTCCTGCATATAAAACAATATACTTAGTGCTCTTTGGTGACAACTTTGCCAAAATAATGGCTATTCATTCGAGGGCCATTCTACTTCATCATGTGAAGCTCCACTGGTGTCTAGTTTTGTGGGACCAGAAGTTGACAAAATTTATATTTCTTCCAGGATAAAACTGGTCACTTGGAAAAGACTAGATGATTATCCTAAGATTTCTCAGTAGGAAGAATTTTGTCCTTTCCTCTCATTTGGTCTTTGCCTCTATCTTCTGCCTCTAGCTTCTGTTTTGTTCATCTGTTCCCAAGCTTTTGTGTAAGTACAGGTCCTCGGGCCTCAGTATGAGAAGGTCTAGCCTCTCCTGTCTTCTCAGGACCACAGCTGAGATGTCTTTTTATCCAGACAGGAGAAAAAAGAGGTGGAAAGAAGAAATGAAGTCCTGATCTTACATGGCTTGTCCCTGGCATCTGACCCTTGTTTTGGAACACTCTCTTGACCTGCTCTTATTCCTGTGTATCTGCCCCAGTACTTGCTGTTGACTATCCTATCTTTAGGACATTTCCCCTAAAGGTCTTTTTCATCCATCTTTTTTTCCTGAATTTTAGTAACAACTTTATTGAGATACAATTCACATACCACACAACTCACATCTGTAAAGTGCACAATTAGGTGGTTTTTAGTGTATATTCAGAGTTATGCAACCTTTACCACTCATTCCAGAACATTTTCATTACCCTTAAAAGAAGCCCCATACTCCTTAGCCATCACCCCCAAACCAGTCCTAAACAACCCACTAATCTACTTTCTGTCTCTCCGAATATGCCTATTCTGAATGTTTCATAAAAATAAGGTTATACAGTGTATGTCTTTTGCGTCTGACTTCTTTCGCTTAGCATAATGTTTCAAAGTTTATCCATACTGTAGCATGTGCCAGTACTTCATTTCTTCTTAAGGTTGAATAATACTCCATTGTATGGATATGCCAGCATTTGTTTATGCATTCATCCATTGATGGACATGTGAGTTGTTTCCACCTTTTGGCAATTGTAAATAGTGCTGCTAGGAGCACTTTTGTACAAATTTTTGTGTGCATGTGTGTTTTCATTTCTCTTGAGTATATATATATTAGGGAGCAGAATTGCTGGGTCAAATCGTAACTCTACGTTTAACCTTCAGAAGAACTGCCAGACTGTCTTCCAAAGTGCCTCTGTCCACCTTTTTAAATGTTGCTGTTTCTCTTTTCTTTTTAACTACCATTGATATTTTCCAAATTTCCACTTCCAGCTCAGATTCCCCTCTGAGCTGCCTATGAACATCTCCACCTGGGCGTCCCACAGACTCTTCAACCTAACAGTGCAAAATGGAATGTATCATATCCTCCCTACCCCATACTCTCTTCCCTCCTTCTCCCGTGTTGTCTATCCCAGCATATGTTACAGTAGTCTAGCCAGTTGCCCAAATGCCAGACAGATACTAGATTCTTGCCCCTTCCTCATTCTCCACATCCAATTCATTACTAAATTCTAAAAGTTCCATCTTCTCAATAATTCTCCAGGGTGGGGGACGGTGGCTCACGCCTGTAATCCCAGCACTTTGGGAGACTGAGGAGGGCAGATCACCTGAGGTCGGAAGTTCGAGACCAGCCTGATCAACATGGAGAAACCCCATCTCTACTAAAAATACAAAATTAGCCAGACATGGTGGCGCAAGCCTGTAATCCTAGCTACTTGGGAGGCTGAGGCAGGAGAATCGCTTGAACCCAGGAGGCAGAGGTTGTGGTGAGCTGAGATCACGCCATTGCACTACAGCTTGGGCAACCAGAGCGAAACTCCATCTCAAAAATATAAAAATAAAAATAAAAAATAATTCTCCAATCTACTCCTCTTCATGCCCATTTGCCACTGCTCCAATTAAGGTCCCGTTTTGCTCAAAATAGTAGTGTTCCATCTAACCTCTAATCTTACTATCCCTCCAAATCTTTCTAAATATTATTGCTACTGTGATAAGTCACTTTCCTGCTCAAAATTCTTCAGTAACATGCACCAGACAATGGGATGAAATTTATCTTCTTTACCTGATATGGTAACACATAATGCTTCAGCAATATCGAATTAGGTATGCTTTCTTATACTTCAGTGCCTTGCACATGCTGTTTCCTCGGCCTAAGGACTCTCCCCATGTTTGTTCACTGAGAAAGTTTCTATTCATCCTGTAAAGCCTAGATCAAATGCTACCTCCTCTGTGCAGCCTTCCCTGACTTCCTTGGGTAGACTTGTCTTACTTCCTCCACATTTCCACTGAGTTTATACATATACTTCACTAGACACATTATTATAAATTATGTTTATTTAACTATCTTCTTTTCCAGATTGCAAGACACTTGAGGGCAGAGATTTTATCATTTCATCTCTGAACATCCAGCCTCTACTACAGTATGTGGTATAAAGATACACACAGAGAGAGAAGCAAGGAAAAAAAGTAAGCTTTATAGACTCTTTGATCTTCTGCTGCTCTGGGCCAAGAATGTTAAACAGTTTGCATATTATCTCATTTAATCCTTATTTAACCCTCTACTTGATATTTCTACCTTAAAAATGAGAAAACTTGGGCTCTATGAGGTTAGGTAATTTACACAATGTCACGTATATAGTCAAAGACAGAGGCAAAGGTGACAGAGAGAAAAAGAATTGAACTCCTCTAGGAGTAGTCTTTCCTTAAAAGGGCCCCAACCTGAATTTTCACCAACTCCATCTTGCCTTCAGACCCAAAGCCTCCAAACAGTGTCTTATCTACAGACCATAGTCGTCTACATCCCCCCTCTAAGAAAGAAAAGTTTCTAAGGAAGAAACTTTATGTCTCAGAAATGCCACCTTTCTATGTAACTTGCCTCCATCTTCTCTACCTAAGACTTCAACTGGGCCCATTGCAGCCATCTCCATTCCTCCCTGTTGGGAGCTTGAAACCCTTCCAGCTGTCTTGACCTTTCTATGGCCCAAGCCTTTTGCTTGAATTGATCTACAACAAAATGGGAGTTTTTGAAAAGAACTTTTCTCAGAAGTTGAGGGGAACACAACAATTTTTTTAAAATTACAAAATCCTAGAAATAAATGAGTTTACAGAAGACATTTATTTTCCTAATGGATCTCAGATCTTTCCACTGATGGATTTGGCCGGCAGATTATAGGGCATTCAATCCCCATTCCTATTCTTGGCCTCAGCCCTGTCTGAATTGGATGCTTGACCATGATATTCAGACTCATTGCCTGGAAAGTTTGGGTTTGTGCCACCATTAGAGCTGGTGGGATTCTCTGTCTTTTCCAGAATCTGCTTTATTAATTTGGCTTTGCAGTAGGGAGGGGTGAAGGGAGATGGGGGACATTGCCAGATTACCTCCTTGCCCTGGGAAACTCTATACTTGTCCTGAGTAGCTTTTCTGTCCCCTGAGAGAACTACCCTGGTTCCTAGTCCCAGAGTAAGGAATATACTTCCTTATCTAGCCCAAAAGTGGCCTTTCTTGCACTTCAGGTAGCCTAGCAAATGTCTCTGTAACTCCTCTTAGATGCCTCTAGGCTCTGGTCTCTGAAAAGCCCATCTTCACTCCAGCTTGTTTCTCTTGGTCTCCTTAGATTTTCCTGGAGCATATCTGGTAGACACCTCCTGCGGTGGTGGTATGGCTCACAACAGCACCCCTACGGCAGTCACTGCTGATTGTCTATCCAGTAGACCTGTCCCCGCTCCATCACTTATTGTTCCGGGGTTTAAAAATCTCTTACAACTCAGTCCAAACAACTTCACTCTCCAGGGAATTTTAAACTGGCAGCGGGAGACACAAAGTGTGGCAGCCAGTCATTGAAGCTGGGTCTCATGAGTAGCAGCGATTTAATGAGGAGGGGACACCAATTCCCACTGTTTAGGTCTACAAAGCAGTCCTGGTTCCTGCCTTTCCTTAGGTTAACTCTTCCCTCAGTTGCTTGCAACCCAAAGAGCCTTAGATAAGGGCGTCTAACAAATTAGACATTAGGACTAGTTCTACCATTCTGTGACACACACAGCTGTTATTGTAGGCCTGAAATTACAAATTGCTTTCATTTTCCATGTCAATGACTAGTGTACTCAGTTAAGAAGGACTTCAAAGTAGTGTCAGCACTGAAATCGGGGTGCAAGGTCCACCAGGGGCAGAGGAGTGAGAAGTGGCATTATGTTTGCCAAGTATTTGCAGACCCTATCTGGGCTAATATCTGAGACTATTCTCTCTAGTAACCTATGTGGCCTCTTTCTGAAGCCTGTTTGTCTACCTAGTTCACTAACTCTGTGACCTTGGACAAACTTCTTCCCTTCTCTGAGTGCTGGTTCCTTGAGTATGAAACAAAGAGGCTGGGTCAGATGATCTCGGGGTCCTTTCTAGCTCTATGACTCAGGTCAGCCCCCTTCAAAGGGCAGTAGCAGACTCCCTGTCTCTTCCTGTTTCAAAACTCCCTCCCCTCCCCCTTTACAGCACTCACTGAATTCCAGTGTCATGTTTGAGGGACACCTTCAGTTCTCAGACCATTGGCAGAGTACAGTGGATTGACAGGCCTGGAGCCCAATGAATCATCAGGCCTTTCCTAGTTCAGGTTACGAACTCCACCCACTTCCCCTGGGTTTCTCTGATGATTCATTCAGGTGCCCCTCTCCTATCCTTGGGAATGACCTTCCAGAATTTTATCTCTCCAGTTTTGCAGTAGACAAATACTTCACATGCTGACTTATGGTAAGAGACAATATCCATCAGCAGTAAAAGGGTTGCTTTCTCACGCCCTCCTTCCTCTGCCTCCACCACTATCATCCAAACCATGCGCCTCTCCAGTCAGGCTCTCACTGGCCCTCTTTCCTGTCTGCCTTCAGACTCAGTCCTGCATTCCGCCGGATTTCCTCTCCTAAGGCCCAAGTGCCTGCACCTCACCCCTTTCCCCTCATTAGGCTCTGGTCTTCCGTGGCAACGGGGCCTTTACCTTTTCCCCACCCTGCCACCCCACTCCAGCCTCATTGCCCCCTTCACGGGCCTCTCCCTCTGCAGCTGCTGCAGTCTGAATAAGCACAACAAAAAAATTACCACATGTATTAAAGCGAAGCTCTTGTTGGACAACTGCAGATTTCCCTGGGCAGGATTTCAGTTTGATTTTCTCAGGGTTCCTATGGAGCCGGAGTTCCTGCCCAGACCCACCCCACCCCCGCCCCAGATGTTTGGGCCTGTAGGGAACCAGAGCCCTTTGCTTCTTTGGCCAGTCCTGGAAGACCAGACCCCCTTCCCACCCTGAACTTCCTTGTCCACCAGTCAGGGGCCCAAGGAACAGAGAGGACAGAGGAAAGTCAGCCAAATGGGGCAGAGAGCCTGCAGTCCACTCCTTAGGGAAGTTTAACTCAGAACTGGGGGCCTTAGGGCAGAGATCCAAGCCCCACTCTCACTGAAACAGAAACCAATCTTGCAAATAAACATATAAACAGATTACCAGTGAGTTAGGAAGGGCTGCTAAGGGACTGGAGAGCTAAGCTGTCCATGGCCCCACCCCTGGCACTTCCCCCAAGGAAGAGGGATTGAGTCTCCAAAGCCTAGGCCCCACCCAACCTCTCAGTTGCTGAGCTTGGCCAGGCTGGGGCCTCTTCGTTCACTGTTGCCCCTTTCTCCCTGGCCTCTCCACCCAGAATCCCACTCCAACTCTTTTGCTTCAGAAGGCTGCGCTCCTGCCCATCTCTTCTGTGCACCTCTGCCATCTCTTGCCAGTTTTTCACCATCCCCAGCCACATTCTCTATATCCCCAAGCACATTTGCCACCGTGTGCCTCCCTCTCAAGTGCTCATTAGGAGCCTTGAAAATGGCCACAGATAACACTCACTTCATCCCCCTCCTCACTTTTACTCTTTCAGAAGGCCAGGCAGACCCTTCTATTTAAGTTGTCTGGGTCTCAGCTTGTCCCAAAATGCTGAGAGCCTTGCCCACACCCACAGGCACCCCTGAGAAGTATCTGTATGTTATGGAGCAGAACTGTGGTGCCCGGGCTCTGGGCCTCAGCAAGATTTTCCCAGTTTGTTCCTTCCTGTGGTTGCCCTTTCTATCACTCCCATCATAACCATTAGGGAATGGTTCCAAGCATTCAGATGCTGAGAGGGCCCAAGGGGAACCTGGTAACAGGCCAGAATGCTCTGCTGGAGGTCAGGTTGCCCATGCAGGTCACAGCCTCCAGCCTTGGCCAGAGGGAGAGAATACTGTCCCTGGGCCAGGCTGGAAGTTCCACAAGTCTGTTTAAGCTCTGTTACTGCATCCTCAAGGCCTAGCACAGTGTCTGGCACACAGGAGGCATGCAGCAAATATGTTGAATATGTGCATGCGGAAGTATCTTAATGAATAAAGCTGACAGCAACAAACTTCTAGAGCGATGGTGCTTCCTCACATGACTAAAACTGGAAGGCTTCTGTATTAGCTTTCCATGACTGTTGTAACATATTAGCACAAACTTAGCAGCTTTAAAACACCACCTATTTATTAGCTCACAGTTCTGTAGATCAGAAGTCTGGGTGGACTCAATTGGGTTCCCCACTCAGGGTCTCATAAAAGCAAGATCAAGATTTCTGCTGGCCTAGGCTCTTATCTGGAGGCTGAGTAAATATCTATTTCCAAGTTCATTTAGGTTGCTGGCAGAATTCACTTCCTTGTGACTGTAGGTCTAAGGTCCTGTTTCCTCGCTGGCTATCAGCTGGGGGCTGCTCACTGTCCTGAGAGGTTGCCTGCATTTCTTCTCACAGGCCCCTTCCTCCATTTTTCAAAGCAGCAACAGCGACTCAACTTTTCAAATCACTTTGCCTTTCTTTTCTGCCTTCCTCTTCCGCCACCAGCTGGAGAAAGTTCACTGCTTTTAAGGACTCGTGATTAGACCAGGTACATCCAGATATTCTCCCTTTTTTATTGTGGTAAAATACAGAAAATGGGCCACTGAACCATTAAATGTACAATCCATTGAGATTAAGTACACTCATATTGCTGTGCAGCCATCCCCAACGTCCATCTCCAGAAGTTTTTCATCCTCCCAAACTGAAACTCCGTACCCATTAAACAATACCTCCACATTCCTTCATATCCCCAGCCCCTAGCAACCACTATTCCATTTTCTATTTCTGTGAACTTGACTACTCTAGGTATCTCATATAAGTGGAATCATACAATTGTTTTATGACTTGCTTGGTTAACTTAGCATCATATTTTGAAGTTTTAGCCATGTTGTGGCATGTGTCAGAATTTCCTTCCTTTTAAAGGTTAAGTGATATCCCATTAAATCTCCCTTTTGTAAGGTCAACTGGGCCATAGAACTCAATATAACCCTGAGAGAGATAGCTTATCACATTTACAGGTTTTGGCAATTAGAACATAAAATCCTGGGGCCATTCTTAGAAATTCTGCCTACTGCAGTCTCCAATTCAAGGATGTAGACTATTGCTATCCTCCAGCCAGAGCAAAAAAGAGCAGCGTGGGTAGTAGCCAGAGCATGCCATGGGCCTGGTGAGGGTGACTGGTACGGGGAGTGGACCAAGAGGGTCAATGGAGAAAGGCACTAATCTTTATTGCATGAGCACTATACACAGGGTGCTAATAGGTGCTTTTACATGCATAATTCGTCAAATCCTGAGAACACTCCTGAGAAATATGGATTATCATTTCCATCTGACATATGAGGAAACTGGAGCTCAGAGAATTTGAGTAACTTACTCAAAGTCTCACAACCAGTAAGAGGAAACATGTGCCTGACTCCACAGTCCGTGCTCTTTTCACTATATAGTGCCACCTTTCAAGACTGGACTTGAGACTGGTCAAGCTTTTGAGGGCATGACTAGGTGGCTTTTGCTCCCACCTCTCACTAACTCTACCCACCTGTACCGGAACAGAATTTATGAATGCTGGGCACAGCATAGGGTGACTGTTATGAACTCAATGTTTCATTCCCCCCGCCCCTGCCAAATTCATATGTTAAGGCTCTAACTCCCAGTGTGACTGTATTTGGAGATAGGGGCTGTGAGGAGGTAATAAAGGTTAAATGAGGTCATAAGGATGGGGCCCTGATGTGATAGGACTGGTGCCCTTATGGAAGAAGAAGAGAAACCAGAGCTGTCTCTCCCTTTGCTATGTGAGGACGTAATGAGAAGATGGCAGTCTATAAGGCAGAAAGAGAGCCCTCACTAGGAACCAAATTGTCTAGCACCTTGATCTTGGATGTCTCCACCTCCAGAACCATGAAAAAAAATAAATTTCTGTTGTTTAAGCCACACAGTCTTTGGTATTTTATTATGGCAGTCCAAGCAGACTAATACAGTGACCATGATACACAGCAGCAGAAACCAAGATAGAAAGAAAGCTCCCAGCCCAATTGTGCAATCCTACTCTATGTCCTTGACCTTTCTGGCATTTACTGAGAGCCAGCCTGGGTGTCCTGCTGGCCCCAGTTCTGGCGCCTAGAAGAAAAGGAGAAACGGACAGTTTCTGAGGCTCAGGCTGTCTTAATGCAGCTACCTGTGAACTGAGTAGGGCTGCTGGAGCAGCTGGGGCCCTGGGTGCAAGGCCACCTCCCCAGGTGAGGTTAAGAAAGGTTGCAAGGGGAATTAGCTACAGCTGAAAATCTGCAGCGAGAAGCAGGGCAAGTGTACAGTACCATCAATCTGCAATTCATTTGTGACTGTGAACAGCATATTTGGGATGTGACAGCCGACTGCAAGGTCAAGAAGCCAGCAGAGCTGGGTTGGTTTGGAGGCAGTTCAAGACTCTGAACTGAAAAATCATATGTGTGTGTGTGTGTGTGTGTGTGTGTGTGTGTGTGTATATATATATATATATATTTTTTTTTTTTGGGGGGGAAAGACCACGAGCATCTGTTTCAACTCCGAGACTGGCTCCTCCCTCCTGTTGTTGCTGGTTTCTTTTGTCAGAATGGGTAGGTCCCAACTGTGGCTCCTGGAAGCAAAGCTCCCAGTTGTTCAATGGCATCTTACCCTTGGGGCTGTGCATTAGTTATCTATTGCTGCATAACAAATTACCATACATTTAATGACTTAAAACAACACAAAGTTATTATCTCATGGTTTCCATGCATCAGAAGTCTGGGCACATTTTAGCTGGCCCTCTGCTCAGGGTCTTACTAGGTTGAAATCAAGGTATTCACAGGACTGCAATGGCATCTGAAACTTGGGGTCCTCTTCTAAGCTCACTGGTTGTTGGCAGAATTCAGTTCCTTGCAATTATAGACCTTAAGGCCCCATTTTCTTGCTGGCTCTTGGCCAGGGGGTAGTCTCAGCTCCTAGAGGCTGCACTCTGAGGTCATTGCCACATGGCCCCTTCCACAAGCAGTTCCTAACAGGACTGTTTGCTTCTGCAAGGTCAGAAAGAGTGCGTCTGCTCTCTTGCTCACTCCCTTTCACTCTCCCTCGCTCTTTCCCTCTCTCTTTCTCTCTTTAATTTATTTTGAAATAATTATAGAGTCACAGGAAGTTGAAAAGATAACACAAGGAGGTCCAATGTAGTGTTCCCTGACAGTTATGTCTTATATCAGTATAGTACTATGTCAAATCCAGGAAACTGACATTGGTGCAATGTATGTGTATACTTTTTTGCTATTTTATCATGTATGTAGATTCCTGAAACCACAACTGCAGTCAAGATTCAGAACTGGTTCATACGTTAAAGGTTTCCTTTGTGCTACCCCTTTGTAGTCACACTACCTCCTTCCCTCCCACCATCCCTAACTTGCAACTACTTATCTGTTCCTGACTCTATAATTTTGTCATTTTGAGAATGTTACATAACATTCAGCATGTGACCTTTTGAGATTGGCTTTTTGTCTCCACTCGGCATAATGCCCTTGAGATCCATCCAACCTTTTTGATGTATCAATAATAGTGCATTCCCCTTTTATTGCTGAGTAGTATTCCATGGTATGGATGTACCATAATTTGTTTAACCATTCACCACGTGACAAACTTTTGGTTGTTTTTGGGCCTGGCCAGTGCAAATAAAACTGATAGGAACAATTGTGCGCAGATTTTTGTGTCAACATAGATTTTCACTTTTCTGGGATACTTGTCCAAGAGCTGGGTTATATGGTAAATGATGTATAGTTTTAAAGAAACTGCCATACTCTTCTCCAGAGTGGCTGTACTATTTTACATTCCCACCAGCGAGGCAGGAGCCATCCAGTTTCTCACATCCTCACCAGCATTTGGTGTTGTCATTATTTTTTTTAGTCTTTTGGATAGGTGGTTTTAATTAGCAATTCCCTAATAGCTAATGATGATGAACATCTTTTCATGTGCTTCCTTCCCATTTGCATATTCTCTTCAGTGAAATGTCTCTTCATGTCTCTTGCTTATTTTCTAATTGGATTGTTTGCTTTCTATTGTTGAGTTTTCAGAGCTCTTTACACATTCTAGATACATGCCCTTTGTCAGACATGTGGCTTGCAGATATTTTATCCAAGTCTGTAGTTTGTCTTTTCTTCCTCTTAATGGATCTTTTAGAGTAAAAGTTTCTACTTTTAATGAAGTCAAATTTATTATTATTTTTCTTTTATAGATCAGACTTTTCATGTCAAGTCTAAGAACTCTTCACCAATTCCTAGGTCACAAAGGTTTTCTCCTATGTTTTCTCCTAAAAGTTTTAAAGTTTTGTATTTTATATTTAAATCTACAATCCACTTGGAGTTACATTTTGTATAAGGCATGAAATTCAGGTTGTTTTCTCTTTTTGTTGATGGATGTCCACATGCAGCAGCATCATTTGTTGAAAAGACTTTTTGTGTCTTTTAAAGACTCACCTCAATCAGTCAGGCCCCACTCAGGAAAATCCTCATTTTGATTAACTCAAACAGAACTGATTATGGACCTTAATTATATCTGAAACATCACTTTGTTAAATAGTAGCATAATCATGGGAGTGATAGCCCTTTATGTTTACCAGTTCCACCCACACTCAAGTGGAAGCAATTATACAAGAGTGTGGATCATTGTGGGAGACAGGGTCATCTCTAGAATTCTGTGGATCACAGGCCATGACTCATGACTCATTCACACTCACTTTTTTTTTTTTGGAAGGAGTTTCACTCTTGTTGCCCAGGCTGGAGTGCAGTGGCACAATCTCGGCTCACTGCAACCTCTGCCTCCCAGGTTCAAGCGATTCTCCTGTCTCAGCCGCCTCAGTAGCTGGGATGACAGGCATCCACCACCACACCCAGCTAATTTTTTGTATTTTTAGTAGAGACAGGGTTTCACCATGTTGGCCAGGCTGCTCTCGAACTCCTGACCTCAGGTGATCCACCCACCTCGGCCTCCCAAAGTCCTGGGATTACAAGCGTGAACCACCGTGCCCAGCCCATTCACACTCACTTTTTCCTCCTCTGGGGTGGGAAAGCCTGCTCAGCTGTAGGGCCTTGAACAAGTGGGGACTAGCTTATTTGGAAAGCCCTGCAGGGATCTGAGGGTGGGTATGGGTACACGTATATATGCCATGACCCAAGCAAAACATGATTGTTCCTTCCCAGGGTTAGGGCTGGGTACTCTCACTCCGGACTGAATAGCTCTGATGGTGACGTGAAACACAAGTGGGATGGGAGGACACTACCACATGAGCCTTTTCTTTTAAAATAGAGCTTGGATTAGCGAACTCAAAGCAGAAGATTGTCATAGGCCCAATTAATGCAGGAAATGCCCATTCTCTTGCAAAAGATTTTCTAATCTTCACCTAAATCACTGTTCTTTCACTGACATTCAGCCAAGAAGCAATGTTGGGGGCCCAAGAGTGAGACTTCCTTTATCTGTGACTTCTTTTAGCCATTGGATCCTTCCTGTCCCTCTGTACTTATCTCTGAAACTTCTACAACACGTCTTCTGCCTGAAAGAATCAGGCTTGTAGAAAAGAAGGCCCACCCAGATCCTTGTAGACAAATATCCCAAAAGTCTCAGCAGACCAGCCGCTTGGCTGATTCTATGACTCTTGAATGAAAGGTGGCATGGTGAAATCAAGTCACAATGATGGCCTTTCAAGCTGGGGCCCAACAGGAGATTGTAAGCAGTAAGTGGCTGAGGACGTTGAGAAACATTCAAGAGAAAAGGTGAATTGAGAGATATAATGGGAAGGCTATTAGCAGATGCCTATTTAAATGAGTGGGATCCCAAACCTGCTTGTTAATCAGTCCTTCATAAAGCCAAAGAAAAACCTAAAGCAAGAAGAGTAAGGAGAAGTACAAAGTCTTATCTGGTCACAAACATTCTCTTATTATCTCAACTCCCAGCTCCTCTGGACTTTCTTCTTCTTTATAATTCCAATGTGAATATCATCCCTGGGGCTGAGCAGTACAGCAGCCCTGATTCTAATGTGCACTATGGAAATAGCACTCTAAGGTCAGCAAGCTCCCATACACTTTCAATCTCTTCTCAGAGTGCACCCTCCACCTCCTGCACTGGCTGCTAAAATCAGGCCCTCTGTGGACACACTTCCTCTACAAACTAGCTCCTTCTCTGATATCCCACCAGTACATTGCCTCAAAGTAGGATTGGCATCACCTAAATCCCTGTGGCTGTTTCCAGGCCATTGTTCTCCATCATTATGTAAAATCCCTTCCTCCTTCAGTACTCAGTCCATCTGGTATCATCCCCTTCTATCCGCTTCTGTCCACTATCACTGTCCATTTTCTCTTCATTGTCAGAGGATTTTTGCCACCCCTTGCTTAGTTTATATATTCCTTCTCCATTCCAATTTGTCTTGCCACATTGGCTGATTTCAACATTCATATGGATGATTCCACTTACATCTCTGGCCCCGTGGTTTTTGATGTGCAATCACTTGAAAAAGTTTTTTAAAGTACTGATGCTTGGGACCAACTCAGATGAATTGAATCTGAATCTCTGGGAATGTGGCCTGAACACTACAGTACAACTAGAATCTTCCAGCTCTCATACTTCCCTACTCTAGTGCCTCTTCCATTTCATTACAACTCCAGATTTTTAACCCTACCACTGTTAAGACGTATTAGCAGTAGCCCATCATTTTGTTTTCCCACCCATCCTGGCTCCCATGATTGACATTCTCACTAGTAACTTCACCAGCCAAGCTCTCTTGCCTATCTGTTGCACTTACCTTTACAAATCCCAAACCCTGAACCAACAGGGAAATCTACCTCCCCTGGTCTTCTGTCAGAACTTCTGGAGAAAAATTGGATATGCCATCCAGATGGGTGCCACTGTCACAGGATCTTCGGGTTGTCACTTTTCTGGCCAGAAACCTCTGTGGCCAGTGGTGCTTTGGCCCAAGTTTTGCTTGGGCCCGCTGGGCTTGTTCTGCCCACTTGGCCTGTCAGGCTACTCTTGGCTCATGCTACTGGCCTGGATCCCACACCTGCCAAGGGTGAGCCAGGTGCAGAGTGGCAAGGGGTGTGTGAGTGAGTGAGCATGGGGTCTGGCCATTGTGCACAACCAAGCATGCCAGCTGTGGTGGGGTGGGCAGCTCCAGGCGCTGGCATGGGTGCCGGCTCCCTGTGAGGCTGAGGCTGGACCAGGCAGCTTCCACTCTGGCAATGAGAAACATGGTGGTGTCCAGAGGCTTGGAGATGCCAGGAACCTCAGAGCCCCAAAGAGGGTGTCATAGCTCTGGCCTGGGGAACTGCTACGTCTGGTATCTCTGAAGGGCCACAGCTCCCTCTTCTCTTCTCTCCTTCTTGTTGCCTGCAATGTAGCCAGTCAGGGACATGTTTCAGCCCTGTTTGTGTTACAGCTCTTTCAGCTCTTTCAGTCCCACCATTAGACAGGTCCCAAGTTCTTCTCCTGCATCCAGGAAGAATGAGGTATACTGACAACTGGAGAGTGAGTAAGGTGAAGAGGTGCTTTATTGAGTAACAGTACAGCTCTCAGGAGACACGAAGTGGGTAGCTCCTCTCTGCAGGCAGGTCATCCTGTTGCCTGCTTGAGTCTGGCTGAGTTTGGGGTTTTTATGGGCTCCAGATGGGAGGAAGTACATGCTGATTTGCCCATGGGTGGCCATGGGTGGGCCTGGATAAAGCACCATAAGTTCTCACTCTGGTCCATACAACTGGCATCCCAGTTCCTGGGCTTCAGGCTGTCCCTGGCCTGAAGGTGGGGTTTCACCAGGGATCCACCCCTTTTCACCCAGGAGCCTGCCTGCCTCCTGCCACCATTAACCTGCCATCCACAGTACCCATGGTACCCAGGCTGTTTTTGCTGAGGGGTGCCTGCAGGCCTGCACCAAGCCACCCTTAGTCCCCCCTCAGCCTCCCTCCTGTGATCATTGATGCCCAAAGTTCAGAGGGGGCCGAGGTGGCAGGGGGTTGGCATGTCAGCACTTTCCTGAGTGCATGGACACCTGGCCAGGTTGCAACAGTTCCTTGGCGGCTTGGCCACAACTTTGCTCTGAAATCAGAGCAGGTGTTGGGAGTGAAGAAAGGCCATCCAGTGGGAGCAGGCACTTCCTAGCCTGTCATGGGGAAGACATGCCCAGGTCCACAGTGGCTGCAGCTGCTCCAGGGAGGGTGGGGCTCCCACCCCTCCAACTTGGAATTGGGCGGGGCTTCTGCCTGTTCCCAGCTCCTGCCAGCTTCACAGAGCATGCAGCCCTGACGGCGCCTCCTCCACGGCAGCTGGTGTCATGGCAGCAACCACTCCAGATGGGCCACTGCTGAAATGTATGGCAGCCATCACCACTACAAATATATGATTTCTAATTTTAGTTAATTTCCAATACTATTTTTTTTTACTTCTATTCAGCTCTCCCTCCCATTTCCCTTAGCCACAATTCTAAAACTTTTCCCCCACTTAGAAAGAGGCCATAGTTTATGAGGCCCCTCTTCCACAACCATAAGTTTGTTTGCATCTCCTATTGTCCTTTTCTCTTTTCCTTTTTCTCTGAGAAGAGTGTTCCTTTTCCTGTACAAGGCATGTTATTCTTTCCGTATTCTAAATCCTATCATCATGTCTCCTTTATTGAATCTTCAACCTCTGCCAGCTTCTTCCCCTGAGGATACACACACACACACACACACACACACACACACACACACACACACAAAGTCTCTCCCATCTTCTAAAAATTCTCTCTTGAGCTTATATTTTCCTTCCACTACCATCATCTGTTTGACCTCAGCCAAGCTTCTTGAAAGAGTGGTCTAATTTATCGTCTCCCTTTCCTTGCCTCGCAATTACTCCTCAATCCACAGCTACTAGGCTCCCATCATTCCACTAACTGCATGGCAAATAGTTAGGGCAGAATTCACACAGACATTCCAGATTTTTCTTTTATTGAAATTATTCTCTACACCATCTGTGCTAACCACTTCTGCCTTTTTGAAACCTACCTTGGCTCTCCTGATATTTCCCTACTATGGATCACCTTCTCCCTTTCTGACTGAATGCTTCTTTTAAATCTTCATTGCTGCATTATGCATTATCTTTTATGTGCATTTTAAAAGTTGGTATATTCAAAAGTACTTTCCCTTGCCCTCATCTTTTCTCTCTATATACCGTCTCCCTAGATAGCCTTATATTGAGGACTTCCAATACTCTCAGTCAAGTCCAAGCCTTTTGTCTAAGTTCTAGACCTATACATTCACTGTCTATTGGATCTCTCCTCCTCCTCCTCCATTTCCTCAACTTTTACATGTCTCAGACCAAGCTCATAACCTTCTAGAATCTTCTTCAATCAAATATAAAACCAGATACCTGTGTTTCTTATCTTTATTTGTGATGCCATTATCTACTCAGTGTATCACAACAGAAACCTGGGTTTAGTTATAATGTTTAGTGATAACACCTCCTAACTTGTCTCCCTGTCTGCAGTTTTCCTCCTCAATGATGCTTCCACCCAGCAGCCACAGTGATAGAAAGCCCCTAGAATACTACCTGGTACGTATCAGGTATTCAGTGGAGTTTTGTTGGCTGAATGGATGTCCAAATGTTCTATGGAGGAACATATATATCCTGTTCCTAGTTCTGGCCTCATTTCCTCCATTGCAATTTGGATTCTGGCTAATGAGTGCAAGAGCAGATCTCATAACAGGCCTTCTGATTCCAAGTTTGAGTGTTCTTTTGACTACAGCCCAGCTGCTTCCATTTCAGCCTCATTTTATGGAAGTCTTAAAAACCTTCTGCTTGGGAGTATTTGCATACAGTCCCAACTGGAGGCAAAAGGATAGACAATATGACTTCCCCCTTCACTTCCCACTACTGAATTCTATGATGTTAGACCCACCAGAGAAGGAAGGAGATAGATTCTATAGAGGTCAAGAGCGTGGAAAAATTCAGACCATAATTACTGCATTCACTAATTCATTCGTTTACTCAACAGACATTTACTTTGTGCCCAGCTCCATGGCAGGCCCTGAGTATGATGGTGGGCTCCACTACCTTCAGGAGATTTGATGGACAGTGATGGGAACTTTTGATACATTGGGAAACAGAAGGGGATGAATCTGTGCAGCATGACCTTGGTGGTGTGGCGGCCAAGGGGAGAAGAGCATCTCCCATATCCTCTGGACCAGGATCTACTTCTGCCAGGCTGTGGGCCCTTGGGCATGTCCTTTCTTTTCTCTGGGTCTGTTTTCTCCTCTACTGAACAAGGAGAGTGTTAAGCAAAGTCTGGGATGGTTTAAAACAAAATAGCCAAAAAATAGCCAAAGAACTGCTCCAGGGTGTGTCCTGGGTCCCTGCAGTGCCAGGGCAATGGGAAGTCATGGGACAGTGGGCAGAGAGGGAGTTCTGGGTCTGGAGCAAAACGTTATTGCCTTAGCCCCTCACTTTTTGCTCTAACTACCCCTTGAAGCAATAATTATCCCACTCCCTGGATACCTAGGATGTGGCCAAGTCAACCTTCCTGGCAGTGCCCAAGATGGCTGGCAGCATAAACTTCCCTGAGAAGATGTTATTATGTGGAATTGAGCATGCCCACTGAGGGGCAAGTTGCCCAGGACTGTCTTCAGCCTGAGTTTTTACCCATAAGCCCTTAGCTCTTTACTGGTGACTCACTCAGGTGCCCCCCAAAGGAAAGTCTTTTACCCAGAATCCTAGAACTTCTTTGACAATATTTTTAAAACCACTTTGTATACCAGACAATTTCTGCCAGCATTGTTGGCGGAGAAGCATTGGTGCCTCACACAGTTGCCGACCTATGAGGACTAGGGCAGGCAACAGGGATCAAGGCTGCAAAGCTTAGCAGTGGAGAAATGTCTGTGCTGTGACTCTGTGCTTTCTCCCCAGGGGTCTGAGCCAGACCCCAGGGCTGGCCTCCTCTGTGCCCCACCCTTTGCCCCCCTCCCTTTCTGGGCAGGGCTGTACCAGACCAAGAAGACACTGCCCCAGGGGCTCGTAATCTGAACGAGACAGTCCAATTATCTACAATTTATGGAGCTCAATTGGAGTGAGTTCAGAAAGGAGCAACCTGAACAATTAAGGGACCAGAGGGCTCGGCTTCTGGGGCAAGATAAAAGGCAGGAGGTCTGAGGCAGCAGTAGTGGTTTCAGGGGGAGTGGTGACTAAGGGGGAGGGCCGGCATGGATGTCTGCCAGCGAGGGAGTGTTAAAGGGGGCAGACACCTGTGAGGGAGGGGGCAGAACGAGCGGGAACAAGGCAAGGGATATGAGCCCCCAGGTAGGGCGGGCAAGAGGCTTAGAGCTCAGACCCAGCCTCTGGGAGTCAAGCCATGTTGAGCAAGTAGTAAATTTTGGCTTTCCCGGCCCAGGCCCTGGCTTGAGGGAATCCCAGGAAGCCCCAGAGAGCAAAGCAAGCAGCAGGGTAGTGTCTCTGACAGAAAGAAGCCTAGACCTGGGGCCCGTGGAAAGCACAGGCCCCATAAGAAGGCCATGAGATGAAGAAAATGGTGGTTTGCTGGGCTGGTTGAGCTCCAAAATATCCTGAAATATCCGTTCCAGCCCTGCAAAGATCCCACAGAAAAAGAAATCCCTAACCCAATTCAATTCTTAACTCAGAGTCTATCTTAAATCTAGAGGTATACTAGTTGAGAAGTCCTGCTTCTGGACCAGGTTCTCCTGCCAGGCCGTGTGACCTCGGGCAAGTCCTTTCTTTTCTCTGGGTCTGTTTTCTCCTCTACTGAACAATGGGAGTTTAAAATGAAGTATGGGATGGTTATTTTTTTTAAAAAAACAGACAAACCAAGGGGGACCTTTTAAACTAGCTGAACACTTCCCCTTTTAATGAAAACTTACACAGAATCCTACCATGTAAAACAGATAAAAGCAGTGCTTTATTGATAGAAATGCATTCATTGGGATCAAATTTATGCCATTTACCTTATTATAAAGTGAATCAATCAGAATTATGGGGCTATTTTGATGAAATCCATGGTTTGAAATGAAAGGCTGCAGCTCTCGGTTGCTGTCTGAATCTGCCAACACATCTGACCTTTGCAGAACTCCCGAAGCTCTTCTGTAAAGCCCAGGGGCACCACAGAATTCTGGGTGAAAACCATCACCTCAGTTATCCCCCACATTTCTCCCAACTCAGACTTTTTCCGAATCCAGACTATGTCTCTCTAGAGGACAGGCACTCTGTCTCCTTTTCCTGGTGTCCCCAGCACCTCAGGATCTTTACACCTGGCCTGGACCTTTGCGCACAGTAGGGTTTATTTTTTAAAGCTGTTGAATTGAATCAGGGGTCTTTGGTCAGGTAATGGAGGAAGGCCTTGGTTGACAGGGTGTATACACAGATGCAAGGGCTCTGCCCACTTCAGAGATCCCTCCCCAGATAACTGGGAGAAGCACTTTCAGAGAAGGAGGGTTTAAGGCCTGGTCTTTGGGTGCACTGCTGTTGCCAAACTACTTTTCACTTTAGCCACAATCCCCAGAAGGCTGAACTTCTGGGTGCCAAGGAGGCAGCCCAAACGAGGAATTTTTAGAGCTTGAATGTAGCCAACCTGAGCAGAATAGAGGAGATGGCCCAGGCAAGAAGCAGCAGAGTAAACGTGACTTATGTACACTTGGACATAGAATGATGACTGTGTAAATGACTGCAAATGAAAGGCTGGGGTACTGCAGACTCCAGGTTGTTCCCTGTGTAGCCTTGATGGTGATTCACCTTGTCGGTGACTTCAGGTTCTCTTAGGAGGAATACTGGAATTAGTTTTTTTGTTCCTTTTGTATCTACTGCAGGATTTATTAAAAACAAGATTTTTTTGGCTTAGATTCATGGTTCAAAATTTAAAAGAAATACAAAGGTATATATTGAAAAAAAAAAAAAAGCCTGTCTTCTTTCTCTCCCAGCTACACAATTCTTTTCCCCAGAGGCGGCACTGGTTACCAATTTCTTGACTTATCCTTCCATAGATATTTTACGTCTACACTATATTCAGACATCCTTCCGGAGATATTCTATACAAATACAAATACAAGCAAGTATAAGTGTGGGTGTTTATATTTCCCTTTTCCCCTTCCCACAGAAATGGAAGCATATCGTATGCACCACTCTTCATGTTCTTTTTAATGATCACATAGTATTCCACTGTAGGTATGTGTCAAATTGATGACATTTCAGTTCTTTCTAATAGTTTCTATTATTCATGATGCTGTACATACATCACTTGGCAGCGACATGAGTGTATCTTACTAGAATTGTTATTACTATTGAGTCCTTGAGCCAAATTTTAAACCCAACTTTGGGGCTGCAGGAGAGGATTCTCTGGAATGCCATGGCCTCATTTTGACTCCCTTTACCATCTTTGCTGCTTCTCTTGACCCTCAAGTTGGTGTGACTAAGTGCCATTCTGGGACATTAAAGAAAAGGCAGGCAAAGGCTTCTGACTGGCTTGGTAGGGATCTCTTGAGATGTCCCCATTGGCTGACAATTTCTGCTTCATGATGTTCCTTGCCCCTTGAACCATTTAAGCAGTGGTGAAAGATGACAGACTGACTTTAGAGGCCAGGAAGATAATGAAAACTCATGAAGCTAGCTGCATGTAAGATGACAAATGGCAAGTGACACCTGGCTTCAGTGTCAGGGACCAAACAGGAATTTGCAGGATTGAGGCTACCCAGGAAAGAGCACATCCCACCTGAAGAGGGCAGATTCCGTTCTAGGTGGCAATGGAGGTCCAGGGCTGTCAGATCTTCTGAATATTTAAGGGGAAGTAAGAAATTTGGGTTTTATGTGAACTCTCCCCAATTTGTATATAATAATAATAGTAATAACAAACACATAGCATTTACTATGTGTCAGATACTATTCTAAGAGCTTTAGATATAACTCAATACTCATTGTAACCCTATGAGGTAGAGTACTATTGTTTAAATCTCCATTTTACAGATGAGCAAGATGAAGCACAGAGAGTTTCAGTAACCTTCCCAGAGTCACAGAGAACAAGTGGCAGAGTCAGGATGCAAACCTAGGCTATGTTGTTAATGACTACACTATACAACCTCTTATAGAGGAAACCCAACTCAAATTTAAATACTGAATAGATCAACACTGCCAAGTTAAACAAAATAGCTGTAGAAGCTCCAGGTGGAGACTTCTACATTAGAAGGGGTTTGGCATGAGGCTGGCTGTTGCTCTGATGGTCCTGCAAACCTCAACATTGACTGAATTCCCCTGCCATCATTCAGACCCAGGCCAGGTGTCAGCATGGCCCAGGAGCCAGGTGAAAGCCCTTCACTTGGCTTCAGTCACACTGCCTGCTTTTTCAATCACTCTTGAGAACAGGGTGAGGGTACAGGACTGGGGCCAGTTAACGTAGCTTTGGGTCTTCAATAGGTCATGAAACCATGGATGGAAAAGTGCTGGCACTGGTCTTAGAGTTGGAGTTCTTGGCTTCTGGTCCTGGCCTTCTGCTTTGCATTTCTCTTGTTTATTTTGGGTGAGTGGATCTTTTGGCCTCTTCAAGCCTCAGTTTTTTCATCTGTAAACCTAAACTAATTTCTACTGCACATGGTTATTGTGAGGATTGGCAAGACACTGTGTGTATACATGCAGTAGAAGTGGAAAAGGATATTCTTAGCAGTAGAGCTAATTTGGGGGGCAGGAAGCTGTCATTTCCCAGAGAAAGTTACCCCAAGATGGAGCCAGGGAAGAGGAACTGCCTCCTCCTCTCATCCCAGCCTTCTCGGGGCTATGTCTTTCATTCCAAGCCCTTTTGTCCACTAGGCCACAAATGAGCCATATCTGACCCTGGGCACTGATTCCAGGAGTCCAAGGGCCCAGGGAATCTTGAAATGAACCATCAGTGTTTGCCAATAAATCTACCTTTGCAATTTTCCTCTTCACCTGTATGCTTTTCCATGTGAATTTTCAGGTTTGTGTCCTGGGTTCAACAAGGCTAAGATCAATACAGGAGTCTCTGACCTTTCCTCAAGAACAGCTACCTACAGTCTTAGTATCTGTGAATAGCAGGTTCCTCGAGAAAAACAAAAACAAAAAACCAACCCAAGTGCTGAAAGTGAAACTCGATGTTACAGAGAAGCCTGGTCATGCATGTCATCAAGCACTTTGTGGCAGGATGCTGTGTGCTTGTTGAGAATAAAGCCTCCTGCCTCCTGTACCAGCAGGCGGGTCATGAGGGGACAAGATAGAGGAGAAGAGGGAACAAGGAGATGGCAGGAGAGGATACATCCTGGGAACAGGGGAAAAAGAGAGGGGCCAAAGGAATAAATACGGATGTGCTCTAGTGTTCCAGGGTAGGCAAGAATTGTGTTCTCTGCACCTCTCCAGTCTTGTGACAATGTGATTATGAATTAAGGTTGTTCAAATAGATGCTATGGAGCCCTGTACAGAGTCTTACAGAGCCTCCCACTCTGTTCAGTTCCTGTTCTAATTCCTCTTCTACTCAGGGCAGCCCACCAGGGGTATGCCTTTGAGTCTGGATGTGAGTTGAAGTGAATTGGCCAAAAGGGTGAGGTCAGAATGTGGAAGGCCCTGAACAACAGCTTTCGATATTTTCCCAAACAATGGGAACCATTAGAGGGGCAGGATGCCAGGCCAGTGCTCCAGGAGGCTCCTGGCTCTGTGCGAAGGTGTCTGGGCGGCAAGGGCAGGAGGCTAGAGGCAGGGATGCCAGTTAGGAGGTAATGAAGATCTGGGCAGACAACAGCAGTGACGAAGGAGGGATCAGTTTAGGATATAGAATATATATATGGGGTGGTGGCGATGTAATCTGGGACACACGGCAGGAGGGTGGAAAGGGCCACTGGAGGAGTCCCAGATCAGCTTCTTGCTCCAGGGGTCGGGAGGAAAGGCAGGACTATTAACATAAACGGTGAATTGGCCCCTTAACTGCTCTGGTCCCTCCGCAGGAAAATGCTGCCCTTGCAGCCCTGAGCTTCCTTTAGTCCCGGGCCTGGCTGGACTGGACGGGCCGGCTCGGGGCTGCGGTCGCGAGCTCTGTTTTATCGTTGGGGTCCAGGGAGACTTGAGGCCTGAACGGGCTGAAAAAGAAGGGCGACACTCCCGCGTCCCGCCCAGGCCCCTGCCTCTGGCCCGGCTGGTCGGAAAGCGAAGGAAGGTCAGAAGCGAAGGAGAACGGGCTACCGGGGGCCAGGTTGGGGGTGGGAACGGGCCTGAACGCGGGAGAAGCCCGCGAAGTGGGAGAAAGGAACAGACGAGGAAGAGCCCGCTCTGCATCGCGGACAGACCCTAGAGCCAGGCCGGGTTCGGCGGCTGCGCCTCCGCCTCCCTGGCGCCTCCAGCCTGGGTAGGAGGAGCCACAGCGCCACCCAGCGGCCGGTGTCGAGGAACAGCAGTCAGGGCTCTTCCGTGGCCCCAGAAGAGTGGGGAAGGGGGAAGCTGGGTGGAACAGGACAGTGGAGGGCCTAGAGGACAGCGGGTACCAGCGCGGGCACAGAGTGGTTGATACGCCCTCCGTTTACTTCACCTACCAGTCCATCCGGCACATGGCATCAGTTAAATCTTACTCCAGGTCAGCTGATGCTATTCCTCTCAAGCTCAACAATCTTCCATGGCTCCCAATGGGTCACCATATAAAGCCCACACATTCCCTGGCCTGACCTTCACGGCCTTCTGTGTTTTTACCTCAGGCTATCTTTCAAGCTCATCTCTTACCACCCACTCCACACATCCTGTGCCACTCATTCCTGCTCAGATGAACCACCCACCACTTCTGCATCTACATCCATTCACTCAGTGAGCATTGACTAAGGCACTGGGAAGATAATAAATAAGACAGACAAGGTCCTTGTCTGCTCAGAGCTTACATTCAAATGGAGAAAGAGGCAATAAACAAGAAAGCCAAAGTATAAACAAGATCGTTCCAAATAGTTACAAGTGCTAGATCATAAACAAAGCAGGGTGGTATGATAGAGTGTCTGCGGTGAGAAGGGCACTACTATACCTAGAGTAGCCAGGAAAAACCTTTCTGAGAAAGTGATATCTGAGCTCAGACCTGATCATGAGGAGCGTTGCAAAAATCTGGGAGAATAACATTTCAGGCTGAGAAATGGCATGTTCAAAGGACCTGAGACAGGAACAAGCTTAGCATATCAGTGGAAAATAAATAAGGCAGGGTGGCTGTAGGAGAGTGAAGGGAATATTCTAGGTGAGGTTGGAGAGATAGACAATTGGCAGGTAGTGTAGGGCACTGTGGGCCATAGTAAGGAGTCTGGAATTTATTTTGATTTAGGTGGGAAACTAGGAGAGGGTGTTAGCCGGGGAAAGACATGATCTGGTTTGCATTTTTAAGAGATACTCTGAGTGAACTGTGCATGGGGTGCAAGACTGGAAGCAGGGAGACCAGTTAGGAGGCCATTGCAGTGGTCTATGAGAGAGTTGGTGACTAGGTGGTGACAATGGAGGTGAGAGAAATGGTCAGATTCTAGAGGTATTTTGACCAATTTCTGTTCATGTATTTTCTCCCCAACCAACCCAGGAGCTTCTTGAGCTTCTTCATGTCTGAGTGAGCTTTGGATTCCCATCCTACACCCCTAGGCAGTTAGTTTCTCTGCGATCTGCCACAGTGAATGTGACAGGAGGTAATGGCAGTTGGATAGAAACTTGGGCATGGCGCAGAAGTTCTGAGACTTCCTTCTAGTTGCTCTAATGGGCTTCTCCATCTCCTTTTTTCCTTCTTCACCCTTTAGTGTCACCTAAAAGAATTTAAGTATGTTTTGGAGGGAAGAAAACACAGGAGTTATGGAGTTGCTCCTCTGTGCTAGCAACTGGGCTCCATGTCTTCATGTAGATTACTTCATTTGGGTTAACTTATTTCATATTTATAAAAACATCTAATCCTATCCCTTCATTTTAGAGATAGGCAGATTAAGAACCCCAAAAGGAAAAGGGACTTTATGAAGTTGGGTAGAAAGGTGAGGTTGTCATAGCATAAAGCAGTCACTATTTTGAGTCCCTCATAGACCCCTCTTCCCATTTAACACCCAAATACTGTTTGTCTACACCCATTTTGCTAAGGTCTTTTTCAGTCTCTTGTTAATTGTTAGCATTACATAATGCCAATAAATCTCTGGGTGAAACTGCAGGTCTTGAAAAGGATTCAAGGTTTCATGAAGTCAATGAAAGTGATGTTGGAGACCCTCTCTAATGTCATGTAAAGTCTTTGATAAATGGGAATTTGGCAGAGATAGACCAGTTACCCCTGGCAGAAGAGAAAATTGACCTGGCTAATGACAGGATCAAGGCTTCAAAGAGAATGATTCAACTCTCAAAGGATTACGAGAGGTCCTTGGGATAATTGAAGAAGCTCTCTAATTTTGGAAAAACAAAACAAAATCTCTGCTTATGACTGTGCTGCAAAAGTCAATATTATCCTCTCATGTACTTTGGTCAGGAAAATTACATTATCCCCCAGTGCTTGACTCATTCTTTGTTCATTGTAAGAATTAGTGCGTATTTGCAATTATTTATACATTTATACATTTTGTACATTTTAAATGGAAACTAAAATATTTTCCATGTTTCCAATTTTATTTCTCAAGATGAAGTCCTATCCAAATCCTTTTTCCCTTTTCTTCTGTTCTACTGTGAAATGTTGGTCCCCATTTCAAGTGGATTCATTGTAAGTGGCCTTTTTCTAGCACCACTTATCCTCAAATAACAAGGACTTCATGTAGCCAAAGCCTTCTCTTCACCCAGTGATTGTAAAGCCTGGCTGCACATTAGAATCACTTGTGAAGTTTTCTAAACAATGCTGAAGCTGGGACTCCCACCCCGGACTAATTAAATCAGACTCTCTGCTGGTAAGGCCGGAACTAAAACTCTCCAGGTGATTCTGATGTGCTGCCAGGGCTGTGAGCCACTGCCATGTTTCCTCCTCGCCCATGCTGAGGCTACAAGAGACAGACTGTCTGCAGTTGGACTGACCTGAAGAGAGTGCCAGGGCCTGGGCCTGGGCGAGGGAGGGAGCGCTTAGAGAGGCAGCTGCAGGGTGATGGTAGCTTAGTCCAGGAGTGAAGTTGTGACATATGGCTTGTAGAGCTACTTCCTTGACACAGCTATTGCGCCCTTTAGTCCCTGAGTACTGTGGGTGTATTGCTTCCTCTGCTTTTGTATGTAGTAGGTTAGTGTGGGACCTGCAATCCCTCATCTCTCTTTCCTATGCACAAGGCCAAGAGAACCTGGCTCCCTCCTCTTGGGTATGCAGTGAGACAAAAACTCTAATGTTGTGGTGGGTGGTATTATGGTTGTCCAATGCATAAAGTCATGTTATTGTGTGGATTTATAATGTGTCTGTTTCCTGCTGTTTTGCCAGAACCCAGTGCAGTGTTTGATATATAGTAATTGCTCAGTAGGTACATTTTGAATGAATAAGTTGAACACAGGCAGGATGTAATCAGTACCACGATTAAGGGACAAAGTGTTATTGAAGTACAGAGGAGGGAGAGATTTTTTCCAGCTTGAGAGAGGGGGGAAATGTGTAAGTCTTCATAGCAGAGGTGGCATTTGAGCTGGACTTTGAAAACTAGGAAAGTCAGTGATAGGCAGAGATGGAAAGAGGGCATTCCAGGCAGAAGAGACAATGCGAGCCAAGGGTGGGAGATGAGACTGTGCAGAGCTCATTCAGAGGCTAACCAGTAGGGCAGTGGGGAGTGGATGTGAGTATATGAGCACCTATGGGGGAAGATCAGACTAGTAGGATATGATCAAAAAACAAAGATCCTTGAATGGGATACTTAGAAGTTTACACTTGATTCTACAGACAATGTGGAGCCATCTGATGTTTTTGATGTTTTCCAGGGGTGTAATGTTTGCTTTAGGAAGATTAGCTGTGTCCTCTAGGTAACTCAACTATGGCAGCAATTGTTTCACAAAATCTCTAGCAAGTGCCTCTGAAGCATGTGGGACTGTGCTAGGTAGAGGATGGATCAGAGATGGAGTGACTGGACAAGAGATTGGTTGATAGGCTATTGCAGTAGTCCAGGCAAAAGCTACTGAAGGCCTGAAACAGCTTAGTAGGAGTCAGGGCGAAAAGTATGGGGAGGATTTGAACATCTTACAAAAGAAGAATGATGGAACTTGGTGACTGTCTTAGGTGGGGGTGAAAGAAAGAGAAGAAAGACTGAGTGACTAATGATAATAACAATCAGCATGTGAGTGGCTCCTTTGTGCCAGCTGTTTTGCCAAGTGCTTCATGTACTACACCATCTAATTCTCACAGTAACCCTCGTGATAGATGAGGACACCAAGGTTCAAGGAAGTAAAGGAACTCTTGTCTGAACTCATACAAGTAGGAGATGATGATGACAGCAGTGGCCCATCTAGAGTGGCCACTGCCAAGATGTCGGCTGCAGCAGGAAGGTGTGGTCCAGGCCTCCCACTCCACAGAGCAGGCAGGAGCCCTATCCCCTAGGCCTGGGCATCCCACTTTACAAAGCAGGCAGGAGACCCACCCTTCCAGGTGGGGCTGCAGCTGCCCAAGTCATGCCTGCAGATCTGAGCATCCCTGTGCTCTTGAGGGGCTGAGAGCAGGCAGGAGCCCTGCCCTCCTGGGCACAGCTACAGCTGCCCAAACCATGGCTGCAGACCTGGGCCTCCTGCTCCATGGAGCAGGCAGGAGCCCTGCTCCCCCAGGCACAGCACAGCTGCCCAACCATGGCTGCAGACTCGGGCATCTCGGCACTTTTAGGGGCCCAGGAAGGCTCCCCTACCCTCGCAGGCTCAGAAGTGCCTGCTCCCACTGCCTGACTTCTCCCTGCTGCCGGTGCCCCCTCTGATCTTGGAGCAAAGTCGGGCCAAGCCCGGACACCATGAGCAGCAGTAGAAGGCAGATAGGTTCATCAGTGAAAGGGGGTGGGTCCCTGGTGAGGCCCCACCTTCAGGCCAGGGAGGGTCTGAAGGCTGGGGGCCAGGCTGCCAGTCCCACAGACTGGAGTGGGAACTTGTGGTGCCTTTTCTGGGCCTGCCCATGGCTGCCCGTGGGCCAATCGGTGCACACTTCCTCCCCTCTGAGGCCCATAAAAGCCCTGGGCTCAGCCAGAGCTGAGCAGATGACAGGATGATCAGATGCAGTGAGGAGCTACCCGCTCTGCTGAGAGCTTCAGAGACCTGCAGAGATGTCAGGACTACCAGCTGCAGAGAGGAGCTACCCTCTCCAGGGCCTCCTCTCTGCTGAGAGCTGCAGAGATGACAGGATGACCTGCCTGCAGAGGAGCTACCCACTGTGGGTCCCCTCTGAGCTGTTCTAACACTCAGTAAAGCTCCTCTTTGTCTTGCTCACCCTCCACTTGTCTGCATACTTCATTCTTCCTGGATGCAGGACAAGAACTTGGGCAAAGGCGTCACTGACCACAGAGGTTTTTGGCCAGAAAAGTGACACCCCAAAGATCCCATAACAATGGCACTGGCTAGACTTGGAACTCATATGGTCTGGCTCCAGAGACCATGCTGTGACCTCCATGTTATGCTGCTTTTGGGGAAGTGGAGTGGGCTCATGTTTTCTTGGCAAAGTAATTTGGCAGCTCAGTCAGGACACCAGCCTCTCTCCTGACCATGATCTCCTTTCCTCATTTATGTGAAAAGCAGTATTAGTGATGGAGAGCCCTGTCTGCCACCCCTCAAGCAGTTGTCCCCAAGTGACCTTCCTCCTGTGATGGGAAGATGGGTCTGGTGAAGAGGTGTAGGAGAGATGAGGCTGGCAGACTAGAACCAAAGGCTGCAACAAAAGCAAGAACTGGCAATCCCCAGGCCACATACAGCCTGCAGACTTGTTTAGCCCTCATGGAGATAGGTTTGTTGGTTTTTATACTTGAGCCAACATTTATGAATTAGGGGGCTTCATGTTAGAATCCCAAGTCCTAAGTTCCCTTGAAGAATGAGAAGATTGGCAACACTGGACCTACATTCCCCAAGACAACCCTGGGCTTCAGCTGCCTCCTTTGCACATGTCCTGCAGTTCTCAGCACTCAAATTGGAGTCGGCACTTTTCCCCAACCTGGCCTACTTCACTCTATACAGTGATCTGCCTGATCCCTGCAGGTGGCTGGCTTTGTGAGTCCTTGTCTAGAATGGTCTACTACAGTTTACCCTTTCTTCCTGAGATTTGAGCTGACAGAGAGCTGGGCACAGGGTCAACATCTCTGGTCCCACCCCCTCCCCAAGCCACAGCCTTTCCTAATGCAACAAGCTCAACTCCACAGAACAAATCCATGAAGGGAGGGTTATCATCAAGTCTTACCATTTATTTCTTTATGGGGTTAAACAAGAGCAGAGAGGCCTCTGCTCCACAATGCAACAAAACAGAAAGCAGTACACATACAGAGACTCTCACCGAAACACAGAGGCAGGGTAAGAGGGAGGGCAGAGACAACTGAATCATAGCTGGGTAAGGGAGGAAGGGATGGGGGACTACTAGGAAACCAGTTTGGAGACTCAGTCATAAGAACTAGTGCAAGAAAGTCCTACTCATGAAGCACAGTGTAGAAAATGGCATAAGAAAGCTGCCCGGCTCTGCTGCCTGTGATGGAGGGCAGGGGCAGCCGGAGAGGTGGTGGAAGATTAGGGTGGTGGGGTGGATGGGGGCAGTCAAATGACTTTGAGGTGGAGTGAGGTGCCCCTTTCCCCTGCCACTGGGCAAGGCCTTGGGCTGGTCTGAGCCAGGGGTCTCCTGGGCACTTGGTGAAGGGGAAGAGAGGATGGGAGTCTCCAAGGGTCCATTCCCTGGGGCCATATGGTTCCCCTTTACTTCCCAGTTCCTTTTCCCCTGCTGAGGATGCAGGAGTTAGAAGGCAGTACCTAGGGTCTCTCTGGAGCCCAAGCACCTGCCCCTTTACTTATACATAAGCATGTCTGGAAAGGAGCCAGCACCTCTTCCCCTCCCCAGCTGAAAAGAGCACTAGGGATGGGGTATGTGACCAGGCCCGAAGTGCTGAGGGCCAAACAGGGGAGTGTGTGGGCAGGGCACAGGGGTAGGGCTGGGGGATAGGCTGTAAGAAATGAGAAAACTGGCAGGGAAGGACTCCCCAGTCTCATGTAATCAGCCTGGGACCCAGCTGAGGCCCATGAATGATTCCTTCTCCACTCATCCCTAAGCTGACCAAGGTCAGCTCTCCCTTCCCCATCCGCTTCTTGGTTTCACTCTCACGAAGCTCCAGGCCCACCCTTCCATTCACTCATTAGCATCGCATCCCAGGACACAGGCCCTGCTGGCACTAAAGGCTCCCTGGCCTGTCCCAGGAATACAGCTCTGGCTCCCTTTCCTGTCCATTCTTATCAGCATTCAGATGTCCCAGGCAATGTGGGATGCCCCCTACTCCCCACCCCCACACAGCAGACCAGAGCAAGGCTAATGGCCCCCAAGGGGGCTCTCAATGCCTCTTCTGTTGTCCAGCCCTCTAGCCTGACTCAACAGTTTCTCAGCCAAGAGATGACAGCACATTATCTTTAGTCAAAGGGTCTTCTTGGCAGTCCCTGGACTTTCTCTTGCAAGGGGCCGGGGTGACTGGAGCAGAAGACCCTGCTACAGGGTGAAGAGGAGTCTGGGTGTTTCACAATTGGGACAGTAACCCATGGAGTCAGGGATGGAAAGGTATGAATACTCTTTGGTAGGCTGGGGACGGGGACAGGGTGGGGATAGGGGAGGCTCATCTCTGGAGAGCTCTGGGGCAATGCCACCAGGTTCTCCTTCATGGAGGCCTGGGCTGGGACAAGATGGGGGAGTATGAGGACCCGGGCCAGGCCTGACCCACTTGGGCTTAAGTCCCTCCTCCCCATGGAGATCGGAAATGGAAATATCTTTGACCCCAAGGCCAAGATCTCCAGGGCAAGAGTGGCCCTTGGGAGTATGTGCACCTTCTGTAAGATATGGTCCTTCAGACAGCGGCAGTCTAACCATGTGCCTGCAGCCTTTTGTTTTGAGGCCTAGCAACTCAGTTCCTGTGCTCTTTCCCCAGAGGGCTCCTCATGCAACTCACTGATTTGGGGAGCAGTTCTCGAGCCTACCTCAACACTTATCAACTGTCTTCCCAAAGCCGGGTGGCAGTAGCCTATTCGGCCATCTCTTCAAGCCCTCTGTCCACATTTCTCCTCTCCTCTCCCCGTTCTCTATCTTCACTCTCTTTCACCATTCATTCTGTACCCCTTTCCTGCCCCTCATTGCCTAGGGTGGTAGGGCATAGCTTAACTGGGGCCCCGACCTAGCTGCAACTGTGTGCACCTCATCTCCCAGCCTGGTGCTTCACGTGTGATGGTCCCAGGTGGGGCAAGGTGTGCTGAAGTGGCAGGAGGGCCATTGCACTGTCTGCCGTCGCCTGTAGGGATGTGGGCAGGAGGGAATTAAGGATCTTGGCAACAAAAGGAATGTGGAGTGGGGGAAAGAGCTTCTCCCCTCTGTGCCCCCCAACATTCCCTGCAGGGCCAAGGCTGGGTGAGCAGCATCCTTCCCTGGGGTCAGGGCTTTTGGCAGGGGTGGGCATATCCAGTCCCCACTTCCTCCCTTTTTTCGCTAAGCCCCATAGATGGGGGCTTGGGAGGGGTCACCTGCTGCTCCTGCCTTTTTCTCCCGGATGAATTTTGCAGCTCCCTGGGGCCCTCTGGCCATTCTGTTGGAGCTGATTTTGGGGTGGGGGTAGGTTGGGGGGGATGTGTCGTTCCCCCATTTCCCCCCGCCCCCACCTTATCCTATACCTCCCATGGGAGGAACCCCTCCCCCCCACCTGGGGGAGCTGGAGCTGATGTCAGTGTGTGGTGGAGGTCTGTCCTCCCTCCCTACTGTCACTCTTCCCGTGTCAGGCCCTCCTCTAGGGCAGGCAGTGTCTCCAGCCCCAATCCCCCACCACCCTGGTTGCTGGAGAAGGACACCACGGTATGGAGGAGCATGAGAACAAGGACGCAGAGCCGGATCCTGCTAGGGCTGAGGCGGGAGCCCCCAGAGACCGGCAGCAGGGCGGGCTTGTTGCTGACGCGGTGGGGGTGTTCATGATGGGGGTGGTAGTGATGGTACTGTTGGTGGTAGTGGTGGAAATAGGAGTGGTGGAATTGCTGGTGGTGGGTTTTGGGGGCCTCAGACTCCTTGAACTTCTTCTTCTTCGCCTCACAGGAGACCCACTGCACGTCACAGCACTTGGTTTCCGGACGCTTTGGTGAAGTATCCAGCAACCCTGCCAATGGATAAGGAAAGTGTGGTGGGGTGCTCGGAGAGCTGATAGCTATGCCTTACCTAGGGAGCAAGTTTCCAGAGCTGGGGCTGCTCAAGTAGCCTCATCTAAGGCTCCTTCCCCCCAGCCCTCGGCACTTGCCCTTTCTGAGTCCTTCTTTCCTGGGGACCCCAGCCAGTTTCTTCGGGATGACTACCTGGGAGTGTCCTGGGCAGAGAAAGACACTCTGGTCTTTTTCCCTATTCCAGTTGGCCCTATCCCCACCTGGGGACCTCACTGCCCATTCGTCCAGCCACTGGCCTTCTTCTCACCTGACTCCCCGGTTGTTCTCCCTGCTCCCAGCTCCTCTGATCTGATGCCTGTCCTGGGCCCCCAGCCTCCTCCCTCTTCCCCAGTGCCCTGCCTTTACCTGTACAGATAAAGCCAGGGAGCCCTCCGTACACCATTTCCTCATTGTCGGGGAGTATAAAGGGGCACCGGGTCTGCACCTCCAGGCAGTATTGCTTGCAGGGCACCCAGCGCTGGCATTCCTGCTGGGTCACGCTGAAGTATTCTGAGCACAGCCAGGCCTTGTAGACAGCCTGTGGGGAGAGGAAAGAGCATCAGCCCATGTGCCAGCCCCTTCTCACCTCAGAGGAGAGGGATGGGGAGACTTACTTGTGGTCTCTCAAGGGGGCCTCACCAACCTAACCCCAAGATTCCAGTGGGTAGAGAGGAAGAAGGGCTTGGATCAAGGCCACTACATCTTACCTAAGATCTCCCATCTCATAGCCAGTGCTCCCAAGCACCCCAGTCTGCAGTCATCCAAGACTCAGCATTTGTGTGTTGGCGAAGATCACAAAAGTACTGGAAGGTCAGCACTGGAAGGAGCCTTACCAATCATTCCGTGCAACCCTGTCATTTTACACTTGATCCAAGGAAGTCTCTGACTTGTCTGAGACTACCTATATATAATGAGGCAAATGTCAGTTCTGTTCAATTCAGCAAACATTTCTTTGGCTGATGGTATTGAGTTTCTAAATTCAAGAAAGAATAATCCTTGCTCTACCTCATTAGAGTGTTGTATGGATGAAATAATATGGCACATATGAAAATGTTTTGTAAACTGTAAAGTGTAACGCAAATGTGAGGGGTTATTTTTAATGAAAACAAAAAACAAAAAACAAACAAACAAAAAAACAGGAACCTGCCTTACCAGGCACCACATGTGCCTTTGAGCTCTACTTGATCCATGCTCTGCCCTATTGGCTTCTGCTCTGGCATGGAGCAGACATCACACACACTGCTATGTTTCATTTGGAACCTCTGCTTTGCAGTTTCACTTCGCGGGTATGCTTCCTGTCCCTCATCTAGTCCACCCCTACCAGGCACTGGGTCCTAGCTAACAAAGGTTCCCTGCTCCATACTCTTTGGTTATCATCAAGCCCAGGGTTTCTTAACAGTGATACTACTGACATTATGGGTCAGATAATTATTTGTTGTGGTGGCTGTCCTGTACACTGCAGGATATTGCACAGCATCTCTGTCCTCTACCCATTACACAGTAGTAGCATTCTCTCCCCTCACCTATTGTGAAAACCAAAAAAGAAAAAAAAATGTCTCCAGCCATTGTCAAATGTTCCCCTGGGGTGGGGGCATTGTCTCCAGTTGTGAACCACTGATCTAGGTCCTTGCTCCTCAAAGTGTGGACCTGGACCAGCAGCATCACCATCACCATCACCTAGGAGCTTGTGAGAGATGCAGGATCTCAGACTCCACCCCCGATCTGCCAAGTCAGCATGTGCATTTTAACAGATGCCCAGATGGCTCTCATGCACCTGGCCTGTTTCTGTCTCGCCACCCACATCCAGTCCTGTATCTTTAGGGGCGCTTTCTAGGTTCATTGTTGTTCCTCACAGCAATGGTTCTCAGACTTCAGTGTACCTCAGAACCCCCTGAAGCATTTGTTAAATATGCAGACGTCTCCCTCTGTTTCAGCTTCAAGAGGATGAAGGTGGGCTCAGAATCTGCATTTCTGAGCCAGGTCCGGGTCACTGTGCTGCAGGAGGCTCTTCTATCATATTCTGAGCAACATGGTTTCAGAAGCACTGTCAGTTTCTTATACTTACTTTAAACATTTTCACTAAACTACAAATAACTGCTGTGAACATGGACTTTGGCAATGCAATCCCACACTGGCCTTTTCCAAAGCAGGGGGGGTACTAGTGGGTGATAGGGTAGGTTGTGTTGCTAACCAATCCCCCAAAGAGCAAAGCATTGCTTGGGACTTTGGTATTTCACAGTCATCTCAAATTTAACATGTTATAAATTTTAAAATGTAGATCTTATTTTTTTAATCCCAAATCCACTGTCCTCCTCAAGTCTTGACCGTTTCAGTGAGTGCCATGAAACCTAGATGTCAGCCTTCATTTCTCTTTCTGTTTCCCCACATCTAGTCCATCAGCAAGGCATGCCAACTGTAGCTCCACATCCACGCCTTTGGGCAGATCATCATCATCCCTCACCTGGATGACAGTCTCCCATCTGGCCTCTCCACCTGCACCCTTGCTCTTTCCAATCCACTGTCTACACAGGAGGAACAGGGGTCTCAAAACGCAATTGACTCGTGTTACTCCTTTGCTCCAAACCCTTCAATGCATTTAGAATTAAGCTTCTGACCACAGATTTCTAGCCCTTGTATAACTTTGCTCCTGTCTTTCTCTCCAACTTCATTTTCTTTCTTTTCCTTGAACATGCCCTACTTGTTCCCACCTCAGGGCCTTGGCACATGCTGTTCTTTTGGCCTGGAATGCTCTTCCCCCTACTCTTGACATGTCTGGGTCATTTTCATTTTTCAGTTTAAATGTCCTCTCCTCAGAGAGGGTCTCCCTTACCCCTCTCACCAAAGGATGCTACCCTCATTATTCTCTTTTCCTTGCTTCTTCACCACAAGTATTACTTTCTCTGCACTCTTGTTTGGTTCCTGTCAGCTCCACTAAAATGTGAGTTGCACGTAAGCAGACATGGGTTTGCTTTATTAACCATTGTGTACTCGGCACAATATACACTTTCAAAAATCTGTTGAATGAATGAACAGGACAACTAAATGAGGACATGTCCCTATGCTCATGAAAATTCCAGTTTCATGGGTAGACACATCTAACTTGAATCTATGGCATGTGATCTATACCACAAGAGAGTTCAAACCACGGACCAATGGAGGGAAGCAAGTAGAGAAGCAGGGGAAGATTTCAGTGATGGGAAAACAGTTGAGCTTGGACTCAAATCAGGATTTTAGATGGGGTGGGTAGAGATGACATAAACAAGCATTCCAGGCTGAGACAATAGCTTAAGCAAAGATATGTCGGCAAACAAATTCATGGTGTGTTAAGAGAACAGAGAATGGTTTTATATGAATGGAATGAAAAGGGCATTGGTGATCTCTTGTTCATGGACATTTATTTCCACGTTTTCACTATTATGAACAACGCTCCAGTGATTATCTTTATACACACATCTCTCACACACTTGTGTTAAATTTTATTTATATAAATTCCTAAATATGAAATTATTGGGCTAAAAGAGTATATGAAAAGGAATGGGAAAGGAGTGAAAGGGCGGTAGAAAAACAGGTGGAAATAGGAGGCAGGGTAAGAGAGCTGGAGGGTTAAGAGAGGGCAGGAAGAGAGGGGCCTGAGGGGATTGAGAGAGTGGCAGATGGGGTAAGGGGTGGAAGACATGAGGTGTATGGGAAAGAGAGGGTAAGGAATGGTAGGAATAGTGGGGGTAGGAAACAACAGGGTTGGGAGAAACAGCCAGGGAATTAGAGGTGGAGGGTGTAAGGGAGGTGAAGAGTTAAGAGTGAGGTGAGGGTGAAATAAGTTGAAAGAGAGGGTGAGATAGGGGTAAGCGGGGCTGTTAAGAGGAAGCGGTAAGAAAGAGGGAGTAAGAAAGACGGGTAAGAACAAGCAGGGGGTGAATAAGATGGAATAAGAGTGGCTAAGAAAGATGGGAGCGTAAGAAAGCAAAGGTAAGAAAGAGGGATAAGAGAGTGCAAGAAGGGGAGGAGAAAGAAACAGAAGTAAGGCAGGAAAGAACATGAAATTACAAGAACCAAGGGTCCCAGTACCTTAGTGACTTCCCTCCATCTTTTGAGCCCCTGAGTGCCAAGATGAGTCTCTGTCCACAGGCTCTGCCCCAATATCTGTAGCCTGGACCCAGAGCCTGCCTGACCCTCACCCCAAAATGTGTGCAATCGGCCCCCTCCCAACCCTGCATCCATCAGTGCAACTCAGAGGTCCCTGTGGAATTCTTTCTGGGCTCTTCTAGTTCAAAGCTCCAGCTCCTAGGTGAGAAGGCCCCAGTGGAGTTCCTGCCCTCCTCCCAGGCAACTGCAATTAGCCCAGTAACAGGCTATGGTGGCTGGGCGCTCCCCTCATCTGCTCCTGGAGGGAGGAAGGGAGGGAGCCAGCCAAGGGTAGGTTGGGGAAGGGGGAGGGGTGGCCTGACATTGGGAGTGTGGCCTTTCTCCTTAATTAGACGACCTCCCCACTCAGTCCCCACACCCCCAGCCAGAGTCACCATGACAACAAGTGGGTGAGCAGATTGCTTGGGGAGGACACCAGGCCTGTGGGTGGTGAAGCAGGAACAGGCAAGGAGCTAATGAGGGGAATGGAGGAAGAAGAGTGACACGGGGCTCAGAGGTAATCCAATTCCTCAGCCCCACAGCTGGCCAGCGGAGGCCATCGCTATCCCTCATGCCTCAGAGGTAGGCTGGGGTCCTTCTCAGGTGAAAGATCTGGCTCTCAAGTGTTTGTTACAGCTTGGGCAACAAGCCTGCCTTAGACTCTGCAGCTCTGTTTCTTAGATGGACCTAGGTAGCTTGCCCTGTCTCATTAGTGTTAGGACTGAGCCAGGGGTTGACAGGGGGAGGTTGTTTGGGCAGTCACAGCTTCCTGGGCACTTGTCTACAAGGATGGAGGAAAGCCAGGAGGGCCCGGCTTAGGAGAGTTGTGGGGCTTGCTGGAGGCAAGGGATGCAGGGAAAGAAATGTTTCAGAACAAGACAACAGTCAGTTTCGGGTGAACCACGGAGCTCTTTTGTTCTCCAGGATCTCAACTCTGGCTGCATATCACAATCACTCAGAGAGCTGCCAAAAAAATACTCCTGTCTTGGGCTGGGTGTGGTGGCTTATGCTGGTAATACCAGCAATTTGGGAGGCTGAAGCTGGCGGATCGCTTGAGTCCAGAAGTTCTAGACCAGCCTGGACAACATGGTGAAACCCTATCTCTGCAAAAAAACATAGCTGGGTGTGGTGGTGCACACCTTGGATCCCACCTACTTAGGATGCTGAGGTGGGAGGGTCACCTTTGCCCGGGAGGCGGAGATTGCAGTGAGCCGAGATGACACCATTGCACTCCAACCTGGGCAACAGAGTGAGACCCTGTCTAAAAAACCACACACACACACAAATACTCCTGTCTGGCTCACATCACACCCAGACCAACTAAGTCAGAATCCTTGTGGGTGGAGCCTACACATCTGTAGTTTTTCAAAATACCTCAGGCAATTTTAGTATGCAGCCACAGTTGAGAACCATCGGTTTGGGAGGAACTGGAAACCTGGCTTCCCACCTCCACTCCAGGGTTCTTCCTACTGAACAATCCTACCAGCAACAGTGAATCCAAAATTTGAGAGGCAGGACACAGGGCGTGGGGAGGGGAGGAGAGCTGAGGAGAACCAGACCTGCTCTGGCGTGTTAGGCTCTTCAAACTCTAGCCCTGGCATAAAAGGCTTTCCAATTATGTCCCGTCCTCTGAGCTTAACCATCCTGAACCCTTGAGATGGCAGTGGTGGGGGGTGGGGGGGGGTGGGAAGCATTGACCTGGTGGTGCCCTCCTTTCCCCACCTCAGTTGGGCCACTGCTGGGCTCAATCAAGTTCTGGCTGCTACAGCCCAGTTGCTATGGGAACTGGGAGGGGAAGGAAGCAGGGAATAACTAGAGGGAACACCAATTAACCCAAAAAGGAAGCTGCGAAGGCTGTCCCATCCCTCCTCCCAGCTGGGCTGCAGAGCACTCCTGAAATGGGAGGGCCAAGATGGGAGGGGTCACCACCCGTCCTGGGCTCTGCAGTTGCCAGTCTAAGGAGGATCCAGAGAGCCTTACCCTCCGGCTCTGAGGCTTGCAGCCCTGGCCGTGGCATCCTCATCCCTACTCTCCTCTAGAAAGAAGACTTTTACATCCCAAAGCCAGGACTCAGGACCAGAAAGTTTAGAAAGTGGAGGCCCATCCCAAGCTCCTTGGTTCTGGGGCTGAAAAGCCCTCCGGGGAGGAGAGCTTTAGTTCTTGCCAACCAGGAAGTTAAGCAGTTTCCTTCTTGGATTCTAACTTGCTTCCCTCCCTGGGGCCTGTTTCCCCACCCAAATCCTCCCTATAGGCCTTCTCTCCAGGGCTGCTTGTCTTCCTAATGTACCCCTGGGGCCCTTGACCAGCAGCTGGAGCTGCAGCCGCACAGCCTGTGGAGGCAAAGCAGCAATGTGAGCTACATATGGGGATGATATCCACTGTGCACAGACACCACAGTAAACTCCGCTCCCAGATTTTACCCATAGGGAAACTGAGGCCCAAAGAAGAGGGTCGACTTAGCCAAGTCAGAGGCATGGAAGCAATCAACTATAAGCCATGATTCGAAGGGAGGCAACCTGATTGCTAACCTGATGCCTCTTTGTACCCATCCATCAGCACACAGAGAAGTGTGTGAGGGACCCCCTCGGGCAGGGTCTGAAAAGAGCCAAGTGCTCCTAGTCCTGACTCGGGGCTTTCAAAGTATTGGATCAGAACAGGGTTAGGTCAGAGTCAGTCTCCTCAACCAGAGGAAGGAGATCATAGACGTAACTCTGGGGAAAGTAGTTCGTTGGGATTGGTAGAATCAAACTGGGATTAGAGGCATTAAAGGGCAAATCCAGGTGGATGATAGGGCTCTACTTAAGTGGCTCTAAAAAAATAAGCAACAGCTGTCCTGCTTCTCAGACTAAGCAATCATGAGTCAAAGTGGCCTGGCCTGAAGGAAAGGCAGGGGAGATGGCTGGAGAAGAGGGTGAGAACCTAGAGCCAGCACATTTCCAGAAAGCTCTCCCACCATCAAGCCTCTTGGGCCATCTGCTCAAAGGCCAGCGGCTGGATGGGCCCAGCCTGGACACGGTTGGTCCAGTGGAGAAACAGTGTCCCTAATGTAGGAGCAGCTCTGAAGGGGCCTAGATAATCCATGTCCATCAGGTGAGTAGAGGAGTCAGGTTCATGACTGTTCCAGAATAGAAGGGACCATGAGAACCATCACAACACTGCCCTATCTGCTGTTGGAATTTCCACTCCAACATCACTGCCAAGTGCTTATCCAGTTTCTGATTGTAAGCCTTGTCACAGGGGGTCATGCTGTCCTAGGGCAGCCCATATCTTCAGATAACTCTAGCAGTTACAGAAGTTCTTCCTTCTTTTGAACTAATTCCTCCTTGTGGCTTCACTCGCGGCTCTTACTAACTCTTCTGGTGCCATATGGAACAGCTACCTTCCTGTCCCCCGTGCCAACCCTGCAGGTATTTTTAGACTTCTCCGAGTCTGGTTTTCTCATTATTTGTCCATGCGAACATTTCATGAACATCTTCTGAGTGCCTGGCACTGTACTGGGAACTACAGATAATAGAGATGAGTAAGACAAGATTCCTGTCTTCAAGGAGCAGGGGAGACAATTATATGAATCAATCATTTGAAGTCACTGTGATAGGTAGCACAGACAGTTCCCAACTTATGATGGGGAAACTTACACTTTTTCAATTTTAACCATAGTGAGAAAGCAATATATATTCAGTGGAAATGATACTTCAAGTACCCATACAACCATTCTGTTTTTCACTTTCAGTACAGTATTCAATAAATTACATGATACATTCAACACTTTATTATAAAATACACTTTGTGTTGGATTATTTTGCCTAATTGTAGGCTAGTGTAAGTGCTCTGAGCACATCTGAGGTAGGCTAGGCTAAGCTATGATGTTTGGTAGGTTGAGTGTATTAAATGCATTTTCAACTTACGATATTCTCAACTTACAATGGGTTTCCCAGGGTGTAACCCCACTGTAAGTCAAGAAGCATTGTATCTCCTTGGTACAGTAGTAGCATTAAGGGTGGAGTGATCAACTGTGTTTTGAGGGCTGAAGGACAGGAAAACATCTCCATGTGGGAGAGGGTTGAGTTAGGAATTGAAAAAAAAATGAGTAGAAGGTAACTAGGTGGAATATGGAAAGAGTAAGTACACTTCAAGCAAAGAAATGAGCAGGCATAAAGGCCTGGAAGTGTTGAGTTTAGAGACTGTAGGTAGTTCAGCATAGTTAGAGGGCGCAAAGTGGGACACAATGGGAGATGAGGTTGCCGAGGAAGGCCATGGCCATGGTTATGATATGCTCTGGAAGCTGACAAGGAGCTGGGCTTCATCCTACAGGCAATGGAGAGCCTTTAATAGGTTTCAAATAATTGCCTACTTAAAGATCGCTTGCCCCTCCCATGACTAACTTTTCAGACTTCTGTCTGAAAAAGTGTGGATGATGGAGTATAGGCATCAAGACTGGAGGCATGGAGACCAGTTACGAGACAATTCCAACAGTCTGAGTGAGAGGTTATGAGGACCCCGACTAAGGCAACAGCGGCAGAATTGAGAAATAGGGAGGAGGGGGTGGATGTGGGAAGAGATGTTAAAGAGGTATAGAATCACCAGGATTACTTGAGGATGTGGGGAATGAGAGAGAGGGAGAGATCCAGGATGACGACCAAGCTTCTGGCTTGGGTAGCTGGATGAATAGTTTCATTTATTAAGGCAGGGAAAACAGGAGGCACAGAGTTGGGGGTGAAGACGATAAATTCAGTTTGGGGTCATGTTGACTTTGAGGTAGATGTGAGTCAGCCAGGTGGAAATGCTGAGGAGGCAGCTGGACACAGTAGTCAGCTCAGAAGGAGGGTCTGCATAAAGGCTTGGAAGTTATCAGGGGCTAGGGACTTAGTCATCAGGAACATAGTAGGACTACACTTTCCCACATCCTCTGAAGTTAGGCATGGCCATATGACTTGCTTTGGTCAATGAAGTGTGAGTTGAGGTGACATGAGTCACTTCTGGGGAGAAGTTTTAAGAGCAAATGTATGATGTGCCACATTCTCCTCCCTCTGATGCTGACTGTGGAAGCAGTGTTATGTTGGATTCTCTACCATGCTGGGTCTTTGGTGACTATCATGAGCCGATGTTCCCTGATGACCTGTTTCAGACATGTATCATGAGAAAGAAGTAACCATTTGTTGTGCTAAACCTCAGATATTTGGCGGTTGTTTGTTACCAGAGCATAACCTAGATCACCCTGGCTGCGTAAGCAACTGTGGAAGCCTAGAAAGTGGATGGCGTTGCCTAGGGAGAGTAGATAGAGAAAGGGATCAACAGATCCCTAGAAAAACTAACATTTAAGGGGCAGATGGAGGAAAAGAATCAGATGAAGATGGAGGAGTGGCTCAAGAGACCGGAGGAGAAACAGAAGAGAGGCATTCTGCCAATTAAGGGAGGAGAGAATTTCAAAGAATAGGGAGTGGCCAGCAGATAAGGATTTAGATGGGAACACAGTGGTTTGGGGAATTAAGAGGCAGTCTCATTATGGTGAGAGCAGTTTCAGTGGAGCAGTGGGGGCAGAAACCAGCCTGTAGAAAATTGAAAAGGCAATGTGAGGAAATAAAATCGAAGATAGCTATGTGTAGACTACTCTTTCAAGAAGCCAAACATCCCCAATGTTTTTTTCAACTATTTCAAAAGATGTGGTTTCCAGTCCTCTCTTAGCCTGGTTGTTCACATTCAGATGAGTCCCTGTATTTCCATGTCCTTTGCAACTACACACAATCCCCGGGTAGGATTTATCAACACAACGTGAAGTAGAGGTATCAGCCCTCCTGTCCTAGAAACTTTTTGTTAATGCAGTCTAGGGTCACATTTGCTCTTTGGGGGACTGTATCACATTCTGGTAACTCATGGGAAACAAAGAAGAGGAGGGCTGCCTGAGTGTGGGACCAAAGGGACAGCCTAGATCAGTCTTAACACAGAGCCTTCTGGTAAGACATTTCTATAAATTATACACTCATGAGACTGTAGATTCACCAAGGACAGACTGTATCTTACTCATCTGTCCCCTGTCCTCAGGGCCTCACATGGAGGTGGGTATATAAGTGGAGGAGGTATACACATCAAGTACTTGACAAGTACTTGACAAGTACTTGAAAACCAAACCTCTAGCAACTAGAGCAAGGTGGAGAGCTCCAAGAAAAAAAGTGAAAATAATGGGTTATGAAAGTGTTTGTGTGAGATTTTATAGTTCTGATAAAGAAACTGGGAATGTATCAGCAAAAAATGAGAAAACTAAGCAAACAAAAAACAAGAGGCAATTATTAACTCCATGCAAACAAGATGACCAAGGAAGGAAACATAATCACAGTATTCTACATAACTCAGCTGTGAACAATATTTGTAATTCTAGTAATATAAACTGGAATATTGTTAAAACCAGAAATTTTGATTTGCCAATACTGAATGTATGAGGGGAGGGGAAGCATGTGTGTATGTTAAGTGCTGCTGGGAGTAAAAGAACTAAATCTTCCTCTAATCACATTTTAAAAGTCAACAGATATTTAAAAGAGAAAAATTGGGAAATAGAATATTGACATGGCATTTAGAAATGTGGAGGTAAATATCAGAAGAAAACAGCTAAGAGAGTTGGAAGTATTTAATTCTTAAGATTTAGGCTCGGGGTGGAGTAGAGGGCTACTGTTTTAATGATAAACATTGAGATCTATAGATGTCATTTAACAGACATTTTATATATAGAATTTAAAAGCTTTATAAGCTACAAGGATACATATAAATGAGATATATACACACAGGTGTAGATATGTGTATGTGTGAATATCTATCTATATGTGTGTGTATACACAAATATTTAAAACAGAAAAAACAAGAAATAGCAATATTAGCATACCATTTAGAAATATTGAGGTAAATATCAGAAGAAACAGTCAAGAGTGTCTCAAGTGTTTGACTCTGAAGAGTGAGGCTTGAGGTGTGTGTGTGTGTGTGTACACATATATATGTGTGTATATGTATATAGCTTGTACATGCCATTTAAAATTATGAAGATACAGTACTTTGATAAACTGAATTTTAAATAAAAACAAACTGCTTTGCAGCCACAAACCTCAAAAACAAAAAACAAAATCTCCAAGACCTGATCTGACCAACCTCGCCAGACTCAGCCCACACTGAACCTGCTGCAGAGCCCCAGGCCCTGCACTGCCCTGCCCTGGATCATCTACTCCATCATCACTGTCTGGACCACGATAAATTTATCAGGACAACGGAGCTAATGAGGGGTCCCACAGCCACACAGAGGACTAAGATGAGAGGAGGGGATCTTTGGGAGCTTCTGTGCACAATGGTTGTGCAGATTACCATGGGAATGGTGCCAGTGTGACAGTGACAGCCATAGGTTCCCTTGAGCTGCACACACTTCCCCTTCCCAGGCACACCTGTTTGCCACATACAGCTATACCTGGGCCCGGGCCCAGGCCCAGGCAGCAATCTCCAGCCTTCTCCAGGGATCACTAAAGACAGATCTTTACCTCCTCCTCCAAATGCTGTGCCTTGCCAGAAAGATGAGAGGCTGGAGAGAACAGAGATGTGATCAAAGATGACTGTGAGCTGTGCTTGGTCTTTAGTGATGAGGTAAATCAAGGGCTTTGGAGTCTTTCCATCTCCCTCTCTGCCTCTTTACTCCCCCATCTAAGCATATCCTTATGCTTTCCCTCACTAGAATCCTCTGGCTCGTCATCTCCCACCCCAGATACTTCACCTCCTGCTCACAAATTACCTTTCCCTACTCCTAAGTAGCCCGCCCCAGTGTTGCCAATCTCAATTAGATATTAAGCAGTCATTTGGATTAAACACACCTAATTAAGGAGAGAATAATAATAGCTACCATTTATTAAGTGCTTACTATATGCCAGGCTCTGTTCTAATCACCTGACCCTGACATTTCTTAACTCACTGAAACCTCACAACCATCCCTTGAGGTAGAGACACATCTTTACAGATGAGGACAGGGAGGACCAAAGAGTTTAAATAATTTGTCCAAGGTCCACAGTCAATAATAATAATAACAATGTGGCTAGCCTGTCTTGAGCACTTTCCATCTCACAGGCACTGTGCTCTTAAGAGATTAGCATGCTTCATGGCATTTAAGCCTCATAATAACCCTGTTTTTTAGTTCCAAAGGTGAGGAAAGTGAGATTCCAATAGAGATTAAAGAATATGTTCAAGTTCTCAACAGCTATTCTACAGAGAAGACAGATTTTGAACTGGAAGTTGAAGTCAGGTTAATCTGGACTTCGGTGTCCAAACTTTTATACTCATATTGCCCTTGGGATGGTCCCCTTCAATTCATTACAACCGCTGAAGCCTGTGGACTCAAACAAATCTTGTTTTGACATAATTTCACATCAAATTAGGGAGAGATTTGTAGGTCTGGATGGGAGGGGCGACTCTGTAAAAATCAGTCTGTGTAGTCCATTCTCCATATGAGTAAAGTTTTCTTTGTAAGTAGATGTGGGTGGAATAGCATTTGGATATTAGGTGCCACGAATGATCATTTCCATTCCACAATCAAAGTATTCCTTTCTCTCTTTCCTCAACACACACACACACACACACACATATGCACACATACACGTACACACGCACACACCCTGGGAGATGGAGGTGTTAAAAAGAGGCAAACACTGCTTTGCTGCTTCTGCACCCATCAGCTTCCTACCCAGAGCCGAAGGCTCACTTTTCCTGTTTTAATCTTAACAATTGGTGAAGGGAAGGCAGCTGTCTTCAGAAGAAAGATTTTCTTGCCTCAGAATGTGAGTTCTCCTGTCCCAGGTCCTACCATCTGGGGGCTTCTAGAGTAGCCTCACCCTGGAAGACTCCAATGCCAGAGTCCATTCCTTCAGAAAAGTCTCGGGGTATCTATGCACTCCACTTTCTCCCCAACTCCTTCTCCCCAGCATATTCCACAAATTCTCTTCATTGAGAAGCCCCTGCTCCAGTTAGACAGACAGACAGAGCTGGCTTCAGATTCTGGCTCTGCCACCAACTGTGTGAATTTGGACAAGTCACCTCCTGTAGGGAGACAGGGACTCAGCCACTAACTTTCTGGTGACTGTGAGAAAGGTATTTTTCCTTCCTGGGCCTCAAGTTGGATCCAAGAAGTTGATGCCTAGGGAGTAAGCAAATACAGTGGGAAGACAGGGTCAAACATCTTTAAACTCAAACAGTCATGCCATCCAAACCCAAACCCTAGGTCTGCTCATACTGCTTATAAAACCTCAGGCAAGTTACTGGACTTCCCTGATCCACACTTTCCTCATCTGTAAAATGGAGATAATAAAATTACGTACCCTTACTTTTCTGTAAATGATGCCTGTTAAGGAACTAGCACGAAGCTTTACCACACAAAGCTTTACCGATAGTATAATTACACCAGCAAAGACTGGGTGGTGCCATTGTCTGCTGCCATTCAAATCCCTGGATTTGACGTGGGTTCAAATCCCAGCTCCAACTCTTACTAGCTGGATGACCTTAAGCTAGCCATTTAACCTCTCTGAGCCTGTCTTCTCCTCTGTAAAATGGGAATAATATATGTGTACTTCATAAGGCAGATGCAAGAATTAAGTAAGATAAAGGACACAAAGTTTGTGGAATGGTTCTCTTCCTTTCCATTCCCTCCTCTCAGCTCTATGGTGCAAATAACAAATGAAAAAAATCTGCCACAAATGTGATTAGAAAAAGGTTAATATCATTAATACATACAAAAAAGCACGTACAAATCAGTAAGGGAAACAGAAAACATGAAAAGACAATTCACAAAGCAGGCAAGACAAATGGCCTATAAACAAGAAAAACAAACATCTGACCTAAGGAATGCAAATGAAAAGCCAATGCTGTACCATTTTTCAACTACCAAATTAGTAAAGCTTTAAAGATGTGATAGCCAATACTGGAAAAGTGTGCTGCATTAGTCTCACACTTTTGGTGAGGGTATAAACTAGAATAACCCAGTAATTTGAAAGAAAGTTGGTAATGTATGTCAAGAGCCTCAAAAAGGTTAATACTCTTTGATTCTGTAAGTCTAGCTCTGAAACTTCATCTTGCAGAATTAATGTCTATGCTCCCATTTGTATGCAAAAGGAAAGAAAAAGTCATTTTGTGTGTAGACGTTTATGTAAGCCTGGACAGAGGGGTAGGAGAACACACTCCATATTGTTAACATCAGGGACCTCAGGCAGTGGGATTGGGAGGGGAGCTAATAGGAGGATCATTAATGCTTTCTTTATAAACCACTGTATTGTTAGATTTGGTACAAAGAGCATGCATTATTTTGTGATTTTTAAAAATTCAGCAAAGTAGAGAAATAAGAAAAAATGACTGAGATAGCATTTATTAGTAAAAAAGAATCGTAGTTCTGAAACAGATTTATGAACAAAGAATATCATCACAGTATTATTTATAATAGTAAAATGTTGGAAGTAACATAGATGTCAATGGGGACTAGTTAAATACATTACATTCACATGATGGAATGTTGTACACTCATCAAGAATGATGTTTATGAATATTTAATTATATAAAAAGATAGTGTAACAAGCTTAAAAGAGCAGGGTAAAAAACACTATGATTTCAACTATGTAAAAATACAGTAACACATATCAAGATGGCTATTATCGAAAACACTTCAAAAATAACAAGTGTTGACAAGGATGTGCAGAAACTGGAACTCTTGTGTATTGCTGTTATGTATATAAAATGGTGCAGAATGTGTAACATAAAATGTAATATAATGTAAAATGGTACAGCCATTGTGGAAAACAGGATGGCAGTTCCTCAAAAAGTTAAACATAGAATTGCCATATTATCTGGCAATTCTACTCCTAGGCATTAATATAAACCCAAAAGAAATGAAAGCAGGGATGCAAAGGATACCTGTACACCAATGTTCAATGTTTATAGCAGCATTATTTACAATAGCCAAAAAGTGGAAATAACCCAAACGCCCACCAACAAATGAATGGATAAACAAAATATGTCATAGATATACAATGGACTATTAGCCATAAAAAGGAATGAAGTACTGGTGCATACTGCAACACGGATGAACCTTGAACACATTATGCTAAATGAAATAAGCTGGACACAAAAGGACAAATAGTGTATGACTCCACTTATATGAAGTACCTACTCAAATTCCTAGAGACAGAAAGTAGAATAATGCTTACCAGGGGTTGGAAGGGGGGAAGAATGGGGAGTTATTATTTTTTAATTTTTTTTTTATTTTTTGAGACAGTGTCTCACTTCGTCACCCAGGCTGGAGTGCAGCGACGCAATCTCAGCTCATGGCAACCTCCACCTCCAGAGTTCAAGTGACTCTCCTGTCTCAGCCTCCTGAGTAGCTGGGATTACAGGTGTGCACCACCATGCCTGGCTGTTTTGTATTTTTAGTAGAGCTGGGGTTTTGCCATGTTGGCCAGGCTGGTCTCGAACTCCTGACCTCAGGTGATCTGCTCAGCTCGACCTCCAAAAGTGCTGGGATTACAGGCATGAACTACTGCGCCCAGCTGGGAGTTACTGTTTAATGGGCACAGAGTTTCTGTTTGGGAGGATGGAAACGTTTCAGAAACAGATAGTGGTGATGATTGTACAATACTGCAAATGTGCTTAATTCCACTGAATTGTACACTTAAAAATGGTTGAAATGGTCAATTTTATGTTATGTATATTTTACCACAGGAAAAAAAAAGACTAAGTGCTCTGGGACTTTTTTCCTTTTATACTTCTACTTTCCAAAATTTCTCCAAGACCTTTTTGGTTAACTGGAAAAAAAAAAAAAAGATATTATTGTAAGATTCTGAGACTATAATAATTCTAAGAGATTAACTCGGTTGGAAGTTTTAATGAGTTCAACACTAAACAGACAAGCTCACCTTTCACAGATCAGCCAGGTAGCCATGCTATCTTCTTAAAACCAAGTAAGACAGGGAACATTGGTAACACCCACCGCCACCAAATGCCCCTCTTCTGGCAGAATTTGGTGGGTTGGCACTTCCTTCAATCCCCAAAAAAAGCCTAGGTATTCAAGGTTAGGGGCTCACCAAAACCCTTGCATGAGAACTGGGCATCCAAAGCCCATGCCAGGCCTCAGCGGACTCTGGGGCGACAGTCTTACTGCAGTCGTTTTCCCTTCCAGCTCTACCAGCATGGGCAAGGATATGGAGAAATTGCACATGTTGAGGTGCAGTGGATGTGGAGGCCAGGGTCTCAGGCCTGCATTAGGCCTGCTTAGGGACTAACTTAGGTTAATATTCTGCACCTTCTCCCCTCTTGCTCTGCTTGATCCCTCCAGCAGATTGCGGCTGAGAATATAACAGAGATACCTTCCCTCCAGGCGAGAGGAGCCCAGGTCCTCCTGTCTCCTTTATAGTTCCTTCCTTGTGCCCATTCTCTTGTTGCTATTCCAGGAAGGTAACAGTGATTGTCACTGGATTCAAGGACAAGAGACTGGGATATTGAACAAAGAGGATGTTGGTGGGTCCTCATTTTGGATCTGGGCCACTCCAGAGGACCTCTAAGCTGCCAGTAGGCTCTGTTGGGCCTCCCTTTCAGTCCGTCCAGCTTCTCAGCCCAGCCTCTCAGTAGCCAGCTGGGCACTACCTCTGACAGCTGGAGGAGATTATTAGCATTTTCTTCATGCATCTGTGCACTGGAGAAAGAACAGACAGACCTAGGTTTGTATGCCAGTCCTTTTGCTACGTGGCCTGGGAAGGTCACTTCACCTCAGAGCCTCAGTTGTCTCGTGTGTAAAATGGGAATGATGATAGTGCCTGCCTGCTAGGATGACTGCCAGGATTAAATGAGTTCATGAACATATATAAAGCCCCTGGCATCTCCTAGGCACTCAAAGGCTCACAATTTTCTTCTTTCCTTCCCCTTTCTTAGCTCTTTCATCTTTGCAGCCAGTTGGCCTCATCTTCTGGCCCATAGACTTGTGGCTCAGGTTCCAGCTACTTTCCCCAGAATGCATTCCAGCAGGAGCTTTGGCCCTGGCAGTCCCTGTCACTCCGTAGTAACTCCTTCCCTCTCCAGAGCCAGCTGCAGCTCGCCTGGTGCCCTTGCTCTCCCCTCTAAGCACCTATCTGGCTCACAGTATCAAAAATTCAGGCTTTACTGAACCCACTTTTATGCCCAGGGAGAAAAGGCTGGTCCAGCATCCCTGGCCTCTTGCACACACTCTGGTCTGTGTGCTTGTAATCACACAAAATGCAAACATACCCATTCCCCAGAGACCTACCAGGGCAGCATTGGAGAATGGTGCTTGTAGTGGTCCAGATTTGTCCAGACCCCCAGAAGCAGGGGCCACCCCTGGCTTTCAGCTAACACTAGCAGCTGGAATCCACATGTGGTTGAGAAATGAGCTGGGAAGGGCAGGTTTGATGCCCAGTCTGCACGGGCACACAGCAGGTAAACAGCCTCAGAGGGTGGGGGCACAGAAGAACTGCCCCGAAGGAGAAGTTTTTCTAGGACACACTCCCACCCCTGAGTCTGAGGTGTTAGCCGATGTCCCTCCCCACATGTAAAAAAGTGGGTATACCCTTTCCTTAGGGTACTGACATATCCAGAGGGGACCAGCATGCACCTGCATGGCTTCGAAGCACCCTCTCATGCTTACGATGTGTTGGGAGATTCTTGACCCTCCTTCGATCTTGGTCCCACCCACTGTCTTCCCTCTCTTCACTTCCACCTTCACCATGTTCAGAAGACTTTTCCTGCCAGACCATGGTAATGGGTGGGAGGCTGTTAGCTCCCTTTCTCCACCTAACTCCCCCAACCCCCACCTTCAGGAGATACCAGTGTATCCTTCCTGGAGGTTCCCGTTGCTATGGTGACTGTAGTAGTCAGGCACCAGCCTGCGGGAAGGATGGGAAGTAGCCATGAAGAAGACTGGGGGATGTGTGTCTGTGTGTGCATGCACACATGTACATGTCTACCCTGAATGGTAAGGAGAGAAGGGAAGTGGGAGAAAGAGAGTAGACAGGGAGAGGGGGAGGCAGGAGGAAAGAGGGCAGAAGACAGGACCAGAAGATGAAAGGGAGCAAGATAAGGGATGGGGAAAAGGGAGGTAAAGTGTGAGTGGAGTGTGAGTGATGCAACACCCAAGGGGCATGCGGGCCAGAAGAGGGTGTGGGATCTTGGAGTAAAGGTTTGGGCGGGGTGTCAGGTGGGAGATGGGAATAGGGGGAGTAAGGTGGAATGTGAGGGGCTGACTGTTGACAGGAAGGAGGTGGGGAGTGAGGTCCAGAGTTGGGGTAAAAGGGGGTAGAGGTCACTGTCAGGAGGGGCAGGGGTTGGAGGACTATAGGTAGAGGGAGTAAGGCGCGGGTGTGACTTGGGAAAAGCCTAGGGTGATAAGTAGAAGATTGGGAAGGTTGTAGGGTCATTGGAAAGTGGATAGGCATGTTGGGTGTGAGCTAACATGTGGGAAGAATATGGGGGTTGGAGTTGGGGCAGGTCAGAGTGGGCGTGAAGGGTCTGGAAAGGTGTGAGCAGCATAAGGCCACTTTCCCACTCCCAGTCTTAATTCACTGTGTCCTTGTCCTAGCTATAAACATTGCCTCCTCTCTGTCCCTGCTCCAGGATTCCTGGTTCCTGCTCCTTCCCAGAACCCCATGCTCACATTCCTTGGTGACGAGATGAGCTTCTGTGGATCTGGAGGCCCCTCTCCCAGGGCAGGGTTTGCCATGGCTCCCAAGAGGCTGTTTATTGACAGCCTGCCCCTTCCTCTACCCCCAAACAGGGACCAGGGCACCTCTCTGGCTCTAAGAGCCCTGGATCAGGGAGGCTGCCTGTGGGGCACTGCTCCCTGACTGGAAGCCTGTGTGATGGTAACAGAGACCACTGGCCAACTTGGGGCTCCTGCCCTTTACCCAGTGCCCTGAGCTCCCTGCTCTCAGCACCCCTCATACCCAGTGTTAGCAAGGAGTCCTGCTTGGCAGGAAAGCTGTGGCAGGTGGGAGGAGAGAGGAAGGCAGTGAGGCAGAAACAGCTGCCAGCCGGAGTGGAGGAAGAGCAGGGCCCCAGCGGGTACGGGCAGAAGGCAAGGCGCTGGCTCTGGCAGCCCCCCACCCCCTCTCTTTGTGTGGGTGTTAGGACCAACCTCCTTCCCCAGCCCTCCCCATCCAGTGCTGCTGTTCAAGGAGCAAGCTTTGCTCACAGGCCTAAAATCCAGGCAGAAATAGACCTCAAAGGTCACCCGGTCCAACTCTGCTCAAAATCTGGTGTTAGAGTTGCCTCCATGGCATTTTCCCCAGGGGTCCACCTGTACCGGGCCAGATACTTCCTGGGAGGAGGAACTCACTTCCTCCTAAGGCAGTCTGTTCCTTTTTTGAAAGGAAGAAACTGAGCAACTCTGCTATGGCAGGTCTAGGTACTGTAAAGACTCTTCTCATTAATAATGACCTCGCAGGACTGTTACAATGAATTAGCCCCATTTTACAGGTGAGAAAAGTGAGGCTCAGAGAGTTGACGTCCTTAGCTCAAGGTTACACAGGTAATAAATAAAAGAACTACGTTTTAACCTAGGACTTTCTAACTACAAAAGCCCTTTGGGGCTACGCAGGTCATGCTTCTTCATGTATACCATGTCAACTCTTCTGAGGTGTGACGTCAGACAGCATGTCTGCCTGAGTCGCCTCTTCTCCAAGTGAAACACCTCCTTCTACTCTCTCCAGAAGAACATGGGTTCCTGCCTCCTTCTCAGCCCAGTCAGTGTGAGACCCAAAATCAAACATACTGTCTGCCAGGTGTGCTTGGGTCAGTCTGGAGTAGAGCAGAACTATCACATCTTTCCCCGGTACTCATCTTTACTAATGCAACCCTATGGCTGGTGAGAGAGCTAAGAACTGTCCCTCCCTTGGGCCTCTATTCCCTCTCAGATCAATAGCTTTGAGAGAAGTCAGGATTTTGCCCCCATCTCCATCACTCCCCCTAGTCTGAATGTTCTGAAGAGAGAGTAGGAAAGAGAGAGGTGGGGGAAGAGGCAATCAGAAAGGCAGAAGCGTGGCAGAACTGGGAGGCTGGAGAGGCATGGGGAAGTGAGGTGGTTGTCCAGTAACCCTAGCTAGGTCCAAGAGAGTGGGGTGGGGGTTGGAGGAAACAGGGCTTGGGGGGATGCACAGGGAGATAAGAGAGAGATGAGGCATGACCCTAGGAGCTGGGAGAGGCCAGGGCGGGGAAGGGCATCGGCCTGCCTAAGTTAACATAGCCCTGCTGTGTGAGAGGAAGTCAGTCACACATTAAGGAAATGTTGCAGCTGGTACTAAATTGGGAGGTGTCACTGGCAGCAGCGAGGACAGGTATGATTCGTGGGGCCCTGTGTGGCCTGAAACAGGGGCAGATATTGCAAAGGCAGAGAACAGGGTTTTGGGGGCCACCCAGGGAAGAGCTAACTGATGCACTCAGGACAGGGCCCTGGGGACAGGGGGTCACCTGGCTCTGGAACAGAGGTTCCCAGCTTGGTTTCCAGAAGTAGAGAAAGCGTCTTCATCCTGGCCTGGGGCTGTGGGCTCTCCACTCTGGAGAAGCTCTGAGGGTGGGGCATCATCTCCCAGGGATCCCATTTGGAGTGGGGACTGGACAGGAGGGCTTGGAGCCCAGGAACAGGGTTGGGGAATGGCAACTAGGGCCTGCCAGGGAGGTGGGGTGAGGGGCTGAGGAGAGAGGAGCCTACAGTCCAAGAAGGGTAGCAAGGTTGTCTTTTCCCTTAGTACCCATCATACAGCTGGATTCGAGAGCTAGGTGGGTCTGGCCTCAGTTGAGGGAGAGAGCATTGGACAAGGGGTGGGAAAGGCAGGAAGAGAGCTGTGGAGCTGGCACTGCCCTTCTGCCGGCACAGCAGGCAGCAAGAGAGCAGGAGGAGTTCGCTGGTTTGCTGGAGAGAGACAGACAAGAAGACAAAGGAGAGGAGGGAGGGCCATCAGGAACTTGATGTGAGGCCATGGCAAAAGCACCAGCTTAGCACCAAAACAGGTGGGCTGGAGTCCTGGCACTCCTGCTCATTATCTGAGTGACCTTAGGGCAAACCGTTTGATCCCCTTGCACCTAAATTTCCTCATCTGTAAAACGGGAGTAATGGTGTTAGTATCACCAGCCTCCTTGATCTCATAACATACACGAGAGGGGCGGAAAAACCCTAAGCATTACATTAATGTCAGATGTTATATTCTTATTACAAAATACATCTGCACCTTCTCCCCACAAAAGACCCAGGATGTGGGCAGAGCAAGGATGACGATCCCTGTTTTACAAATGAGGAAATGAAAGCTTACAAAAGTGAAGTGACTTGCCCAAGGTCATACCACTTACAAGAGGTAGAGGTGATAAGGCCTCCTGAATCAGAGAGATCAGATATATTTCTTCTACGTCACACTGCTTGGTAAAACAGTCAACACGAGAGATTTGTATTTAGTTCAGGTCCAGACAGAAATCGGAATCGACTACAACATGGAGAAAACCCCGTGGGGAAGTTGTGGTGTGCCTCTCATCCATACTGGTGATTGAGGAAAAAAACAAAACAAACAAACAAACAAACAAACAAAAAACAGAGCCATGGGGTTGAAGGGAGGGCCACAAAAAACAGACATCCTCGATTCCATCTGCTTGTGGACCCTGTCTCTCTGCTCCCACTGAGTGTATGTGTCCGTGGCTGACATCAAGGGTATGTGTCTCTATTAAGACAAAATGTGTCCTTCTTCACGTGACAGTACTTCTACCTGCGTGTCTCTGACACCATGGGGAGATGTGCGTGTGTGTGACACGGCATCTGCTTCTGTGACACTGTTTGTGGGTGTGATGACCTCTCTGCATGTCTATGTGACTTTGCCCAGGGTGGTGGTGATGGTGTATGGCAGTGTGTGTGTCTATCTGCTTGTACACCTTTAAGAAGTGGAATATCTCATTTGGTAGTGTGAGTGAGGCAGTGAGTCAGCTGAGGCTGAGGGAGGCGGGAGGGAGACTGCTAGGTTACGAGAGCAGGAAAAAGGAGAAGGAGAAAGTGAAGTCAGGAGCGAGGAACTACCCCTTTCCTGCCCAACCCTCTGCCCCCAATCCCTAGGGAACCCGCCAAAAGCATGGAAGCCCTGCAGAAGTCCACAAGGGCCATGCTGGATGGAAAAGGGCACTTTCTGCCCCTCCCCAAAGTCTTGGAGGGAGACGAGCTAGGCTAGAAAGCAACTGTCTCACTCTCCAGCTCTTGGCCCCAGCTCGAGGATGTGTGAGGTCACCACCCCTCCCAGTCTCCTTGTCATTTGACCCTTTGACCTTGCTGTTCTTTCCTCCCAAAGGCAGGTCACCTGGCCAGGCCGGGTGAGCAGGGCAGTAGCATCAAGTCCCAAATGTTTGCAGCCCTCACCCACCTAACTGTCCAGAGCAACCCCGCCGAGGATCAAGAAGTTTAACACTCGGCTCTTCCCTAGGCGGGCCTGTTCTGCAGCTGCCTCGCCTCTCCTCTGGATACCTATCCCCAGCAGCTAGAAAGCCAGTTTTCCCTCCACTGTCACCCTGGGGTGCTGGGAAGGCACTAGGAGTTTTGTATGAGAATGCACCAACCTTCAGTGGCCTTCCCACCAGTCGCTGTTCCCTGTTCCCAGCTCCTTCCTTTGTCAGGGGAGTAGAGCCTGCAGGTGACTTCCTTGGGAGAAGACAGGCACCCCCTGGGGTTGACCTGCCTCGGCTCTGGCCAGCCACCTCAGGTCACGTAAGGTCAAGAGTTTGGTGTGTCCCACCACCAGGAGTGCTCCTCCTCTCAGCCACTGGCAGAAGCCAAAGGGTGAGGGTTTGGTTGCCAAATATTCTTCCTCCCGTCTTTGGCCTTCCCCCTGTACCAGCCAGTCCCAGGACGTTCAATTCCAGCTTCGGAAAGGAGGGGGGCATGGCTGGCTGAGGATGGAGGCTGGGGGGAGCACAATCCCTCTTGCCACCTCATTGTCAGCCCAGGGCCCCGTGGCCCCTCCCCACTCATGAGGGGGCAGGTCTCCAGGAAGCCCCAGGCCTAAGGTGCCCAAACCCGGAATTAATAGAAGTTGGCCAGGTGGTTACCTGACCTGAATCCCTGAGGCCCCTTGACTAGGGAGGGTCCCAGGGTGGCACTGGTTAGTGCTGCACTGGGCACGGTGGGAGTGGTGGGGTGGGTAGAAAGGGAGACTTCCTTTTTTCTTCCCATCCCACTGCTGCCGCTGCCGCTGACGCTGCCGCTGCCGCTGCCCAGGGCGGCTGTTGTGGCTGCGGAAGCCAGTCCTTACCTTACAGCCTTTCGTGCAGGACCGGATTGAGTACTCTTCCGCCTGTAAGTATTTATGCAGCACGAGGTCGAACTCGTCATATTTTTCCTGAGCGTGTCGGTCCAGCCGCTGGTATGCCTCGATACAGTTGCTACACGCCTCCCAGGCCCCGGAGCCCGGGCTGGCCACCACGGCTAGCAGGTCCCCCAGCAGGGTGTCCAGGCTACAGTCCAGGCTGTCGGGGCGGTCCATGCCCAGCAGCAAGTCCCAGACCGTGTAGGTATCGCAAAAGGAGAGAGTGAAGTTCCGAAAGTGGCCTTTGAGCAAGTTTTTTTTGGCGGAGGGGAACTCGGCCGGGCCACGGGAAGGGGAGTCAGGGGGCCGCAGAGGGGGAGCCGGGGTGGTGGGTTCGAAAAGTCTCTGCAAAGATTGCAATTTGGTGCAAGCTGCGTCCAGCCCCGTGGGCTCTGGGACGCCGCCGCAGACCGGCCGAGAGCCGGCGGCGGGGGCGGCTTTGGTCAGGTTGCTGTATCTGGGGCCGCAGGTGCCCGGGGGCGCGCTGGGCTCGCCGGGCTGCGGCGGCGGCGGCAGCGGCAGCGGCAGCGGCAGCACCGCGCGAGGAGGCACCGGCGGCCGCTCCCGGCCGGTCCCCCAGGGCGGCCGCATGGCGCTGCTCAGCTCCCTGGCCCGGGGCCGGGCCCGGGCCCCCGCGCACAGCCACAGATGGTCAGCGAGCAGCACGGTGAAGAAGAGCAGGGACGCCAGGGACAGTCGCCATCGCTGCGCCCGCTCGGAGTCGGCGCAAGGTTTGTCGCTCGGCCTGGGAGCCCAGCAGCAGCAGCAGCAGCAGATAGTCAGCGCGGCGGCGTCTTTCCCGGGCCACATCCAAGCGCCCCTGAACATATTTCAGGGGGGTCCGGGCTGGAGGGAGTAGGCAGGCGCGAGGCCGGACGGCCGTCTCGGGCGGGCTGGCTGCGCGCCGCTCTGCGCTCCTCGGCGCCGTCCAGGCTCTACCTCGGGGGCTGCATGGTGAGGCAGGCCGGCCGGCCCGGTGCCCCGCTCAGGCCGGAGTCGCGGGGCGCTCTGGTGCCGTCTCCGCGCCGCTCCCGCGCTCCGTCGCTCTCAGCCCGGGCGCCGCCGCCCGGCCCGCTAGGCGCTGCCCGGCGTCCCGGTTGGGGGCGGTGCGGGGCACTGGGGCGGTGGCGGCTGCGGCGGCGGCGCCGCACTCCTCATAGTGTCGGGCCCCTCAGCTGCCCTCGGCTCCGCGCCACTTCACTCAGCGCCGGCGGCCGCCCGGCTCGCACTCCAAACCGGCCGTCTCGGCTCGGCGCAGCTCTGCGCCCCTCAGCGCCGCCGTGCGGGCCCCGCCGCGCTCCGCTCCGCTCCGCTCCCCTCGCCCCGCGCCGCTCCGCTCCCGCCCGTCCGCCCGCTGCCCGCTCCGCGCCGCTCCCTGCCTCGCTCGCGCCTTCCTAGGCCAGCCGACCGGTCCGCTGCCGGGCCCTTCGGGCTTCGTTCGCGCTCCGGGTGTTCGCCGGGGCCAGTCCCGGGCCGGCTCCGCTCTGGCTCCGCACCGGCTGCTCCTGGAGTTCCGGCTCGGGCGGGCCACCTGGCTCCCGGCAGCGCCACAGGCGCCGGACGCGGACACCGGGTTTTACTTAGTGCGCCTCTCGCTTCCGCCTCTCGTTCGCACCGCTGTGGCGGCAGCCGAGCGGCACGGCCCCGTGGCTCCCGCTGGCCATGCCCCCTCAGTCTGTCGCCATCTTCCGCTGTGCGGAGAACACCTTGAGAGCCCGTGTGCAAGTGTGTTTAGGGGGGAGCAGGGCGGAGAAAGAGGCACGGAGAGGAGGAGGGAGCGGGACTGGTGCCCCGACTGCGCCTGCGCCTCAGGACTCCCCCCACCCCACCCCGCCCCAGCCCCCGCCGGCCGCAGCCGGTGCTGTTTGGGGATGTTTCCAGTCCACCCCCAACTCCATTCACTTCAGCGCCTCCGTTCATCCGCCCGCTGCCCGCGTGCACACGCCACACGCTGAGTCCCAGGCCCCGGCGCTTCCCCTCCCCCACTAACCCGGGCGCCCGCCTTCCTCCCCAAGGCCGTCCCTCACTCCCCCGAGGGCTAGGGGACTTCTGAGGGTGATTCTTGGAGGCAGGGGGCAGGAGGCATCTCGTAGCTGCTTGCTGCCTCCCTGGGTCGCCTCCGCCGTCCCCGTGACTGGAAGACGCTCGAGCCGGCTGCGGATCGGACCAGTCCAGTGTCCCTAACTCCACCGTCGCCCTCACTGTCCTGCCCGAGGACAAGGCGGCCCTTGGTGCTGAAGGACAGCTCCCAGCTTAGCTGCTGAGGAGGACTGAGTTTGGAGAGCGTCCTGGAGGGGGCAAGGCAGTTGGCTGAGATAGTAGTGGTGGGGTGTCGGTGTTTGCCCTTAGGAATATTTCCAGCAGCCTCCACCCCCTACCCGCTCCCCCCACGCCAGCATCAGCCCCCGTCCTAGCTTTTTGGCTCCCCCTACAGGCTGCTGAGAATAGCTGACGGAGAGTTAGGGAAGCTGCGCCGCCCGGATGGAACCATGTGCTTGGGGCCCTCACAGAGTCACATGGCACTAGGAACTCAGATGTACAAACGTCCTGCCGCGCCACTAACCTTGTTTGGACTCCATTGGCTCTGTGGTCGGCTTGCTTTCCTCCCTCCCTTTCACTCCCAGTAACTCTCACATTGTAATTTTTTGTCAACCGTTGCCGGCAAGCGTTTGTTAATATTAAGAATAATAACAATAAAGAAAATAGCCTTAATTGAGCGTGTACTATGTGCTATGTACTGCTCTATACATTTTGCATGCATTCGTCATCCAGTCTTCACAACAGTGTTGTGAGATAGGTACTACTGTTATCTTCATTTGCATACAAAGAAGCTGAGGTTTACTGTGGTTGTTGCCTAAAGTAACCGGAGCAGCTAAGAAAGAAACTCAGTCTGACTCTAGAATTCTCTTAACACTCCAGTAAGGCCCTGGAAAGATAAAAGAGCTAAGGCATTCCTTCCTTAAAGGAAATTATAGTCTATATAAGGAAGCAAGACATGTATATTGGCTAGTGGGAGGATTCATGAACTAGAGCCTTGGATAATAACTCAACTGCTGAAATGCCGTGTGCCCTTGAGAGTCTTTTCCTTTTCTGTGTCTTGGTTTTCCCCTGAGTAACACGAAGGGATGCCAAGGGTTAAATGAAATGGGTGGGCATCGTTAGCACTACTCAGAGGTGGGCTGGGGTGGGTACATAAAAGGTTTCTGAAAGAGGGACAATTGAAGCTAGTTTCTTAAGTAGCAGGATTTGGATGGGTGGTTGAGAAGGGCATTCCAAATAAAAGGAATGCAGATGAAAAGTTTCAGGGGTAGCGAGCAGCTTTGTATGTTTGTGAAACCACAAGTGTGGCAGTTTGGCTACATTGATGGTGAGAATTTGTGGGGAAGGGAGTAGCAGGAAATGAGACAAGGGACAAAACTCTCAGGCATTTGGGAGGCCTATTTCTTCACTATGTTTCAAGCACTGTGCTGGGGGCTAAGTGGGATACTGAGGGGAATCAGATGGCCCTGCCCTTGAGGTGCTCACAGTTGAATTAGAGAGGCAGGCATGTTAAAGAAGAAATTGCAACCTAGTGCAACAAGGATGGTAGGTGTCCCTCCCATAGAGGGAGGGACCAGTCAACTTTGCCAGATTCCCTCAGAGATGATTTTGCACACAGCCGCTGGAGTTGAGTCATTCATTCATTGATTCGTTCCTCTGTCAAACATCTATTGAGGCTCTATTACATCCTAGATGCTGTATTAGGCATCAGCAGTATAGACATGAGTAAAATATGTGTCTTGAGCTGAAGGAGGTTAGGTGAAACCTTAAGGGATGAGTAAGGACTGGCTAGACAGGTAGCAAAGAAGGTGGTGTGTGAAGGATGTCCCAGGCAGTGGGAATGTTATGTGTAAAGGACCAGAAGTAACGCCAGGAATGGTATGTTCAGAAACCTGCAAAGTAGTTTATCATGACTAGGTGTGAAGTGGGAGCACTGCCAAAATGAGGCTGAGGATTTGGCAGGAGCCAAATCATGAAGGGCCCTGGGTGCCATGCTAAGTAGTTTGGACTTTATCCCAAGGGCACTAGAAGCCATGGAAGAGGCTGAAAGGTTTTCAGCAGGAGGTGACACGATCAGACTTGTATTTTTAGAAGATGGATTTGACTGCAGCATGGAGACTGGATTGGAGGGAGTGAGACGGCAGGCGGGGAGACTAGTTGGGAGACTGGTTAGTAGTCAGGTGAGAGGTGTTGAGGGCTGAACAAAGACAGCAGCAGTGGAGACAGAGAAAAGAAATACACATGGGAGGGAAATGAAAGAAGTAGAATTGAAAGAAGCTAGGAGGCAGGGCCAAAAGGAGGATGAAATCGAAGAGTTCCAGTTAGTGACACTGGCACGACTGCCCCTGCCCACCTAGGAACTGTCTTTCCTAAGCCATTCTTTGTTTAGTCCTTGGAGGGTTCAGTGTTCTGTTTAACAAAGAAAGCTAATCGCTTACAGATACCTAGTTCGGAGCTGATTGGCAGGGCCACAGTGATTGACACCCTTGAATGCCAATGAAAGAGCAGCCTGCCAGGTCTAGGCTATCAGCTCTGAGCACCTCTGGAGCTTTCTGTGAGAAATCACTCAGGCAAGACTCCCTCTCTCTCCCCAAGCACACACAGGGCGAAAAGTATCTCACAACGGTCCATTTATCACAGAAGCACAATATAACAATAACTTACCCACACAGTACCCGCTGCACACAAAGAAGAAGTGCTAGCACACCAACAGTCAGAAGAGGCTCTCATTCTCTCACTCCAGATGACCCGAGAAATTGGGATGGGGGAAGGGAAGGCATTGGCCTTAATCGTCCCCTGGAGCAGAATAGCCAAGGTGGGGAGGGGGACTGGAGTGGCTTACTGCTCCCCCAGAGCTGGTGGGCCCTGGCCAGTCCTTCTTCTCAGCTCTTTCTTTCCACCTGCTTCCGGGTTAGTGGAGGCTAAAACCAGGGGATGGAGGCGGGTCACTCCTGAGGGGGCCCAGACTGCACAAGAAGAGCAATAGAGTGCCCTCAAACCAGGCAGAGGGGAAGACAACTTGAAGGAGAGGGAGAAGGGGAAGGTTTCTTGCAGTGAAATGCTGACAATTAGGAAGAAGACAAAGTGGGAGCTGTTTAAAGCGACCAATGTGGTTGCATCAGGAGCTTTCTGTTAAGCTCAGATCTTAAAAGGTCATGGGAAAAAAAGGTGGAAAGAAGGGCATGTAATTAAGGGTGAATCTGTAAGAAGAGTGTCAGGATGGCTAAAGCGCAGCTTGAGATGATGCTTGTCAAGCTCTGCCTGGATCCTCCCTTCATAGTTGGAGTAATTTCTCTCCTATTTGCAGGCTATCCCTGTCCTAAGACAGGAAGGATTGAAGTAACCTGGGCATGCACACTGAAACTCAGCGTCAAGTTGTCCCTTCACCACTGATCTGAGTCCGATCTCAAGTTTCCATTGAGTCTCTACCTCATTCCCCACTTCTGATCCCTAACCTGTCTCATGTCCTTTATCTGAGTCTCTCAGTCAGAAACCCTGCCTACCTACCTCTACCAGTGCCCTGTCAAGGCCTAGACCCAGTCATGCTCTTTCAGTCCACCATCCAGGAAGGAAGTCCTGACCCTGAGCCCTAACCCAGTGGCTGAGAGGTCTGGTGGCCCACTGACAGACTCCTCTAATCCTGACTGCCCGCTTATATTTCTACATATCTTCCCCTTCTGGATTCCTATAGTCATGTTTGTCCTCCATTTGGAACCCCAGTTTTTCTGTTATGTAGGGTTACTATGTTAATTAGGAATATTTTTTGGCTGCAAATACCAGACAACTCTACAATAGTGGCTTAAACAGACAGAGGTTTATTTGTCTCATTCAACAAAAAATTTCCTTGACAGATGGCCCAGATAGGACTGATGTGGCAGTTCAATGATGCCATCAAGACCCTGGTTTTTCATCTCCACCATCTTAAGGTAGGCTTTCATCCACTTGCTTTTTGCCTCGTGGTCACAACATGGCTGCTGCAGCTCTAAGCCTCATGTCTGCATTCTAGACAAGAAGAAGGGAAAGAGCTAGAGGGCAAGAAGGCTAAGGACAAAGGATCTTCTACATTTTTATTCCAAATGCAACATCCACTCCAGTGACATCCACCTACATCTCTGACTAGAGCCATGTCATATGGACATTCCTAGCTGCAAAGGAAGCTGGGAAATCCAGTACTTTTAGCTGGGCACACTGCTGCCCTGAACAAAATTGGGATTCTATAAGTAAGGAAGAAGAGAAAAATCATTATTAGGCAGGCAATGAGTAGCATCTGCCACGAACCCTAACCACCAATTGCTTGCCTGAACTAAATCCCTAAGACACTGGGCTTTTGGCTACTAGACTTGACTTTCTCCTAGCAACTACAGCTGGGTTTATTCCTCTAGCACAGGATAGAAGAGCCCTGCCTGGTTTAACAACAGCACATGTGAAAAAGTCCTTGATTTGACTGTGAAGTCAATGTGAGCCAACAGAGTGATGGTGCTGCCAACAGAGGTAATTAGATTTTAGGCTGCATTAATGGAAGTAGAGAACCAGAACAAGAGAAGAGATGGTTCTGCCCTTCCCTACACTTGTCATGTCCTACCTGGAGCACTGTGCTCCATTCTGGACAACCCATTTAAGCTAGGATACAATGACAAGATGCAAGATGCCCAAAGGTGAGTCACTGGGCTAGTGCACTAGCGGTCACATCATACGAGGAACATTTGAAGGCCCCAAGCTTATTTGGTCTAGAGATAAACAGATCTGGGAAAGAACCTGCATAGGGGAAGGATCAAAAGTAGTTATTCAGGTTAGGGTTCAGAGCCAGGGAGATTCCAACAAGCAGGGTAGTATCAAGTGATTGAGTGAATGAGAGAGAGATTGAGTGAATTGGGAGAGAGTCAATAACAATAAAAATGAACATGCACCAGGTACTGTTCTAAGTATTTACATATTTTAAGCCACTTAACCCTCTATGACAACAATTATGTGGGGTAGAGCTACCATTGTCTCTATTTTCTAGAAACTGAGGTACAGACAGGTTAAGTCACTTGTCTGAGGTCATGC